>NC_138381.1:15085425-15109682 GCF_054177405.1 Leptonychotes weddellii | reverse complement strand
GCTTACCAGAGCACATACCCTCCCCAGTGTCTATCACCCAGTCATGCACCAAAGAACTCTTGTAAGAAGTCTGAGATTGGCTTCCCAAACTCCTCAGGGAGTTTAGAAATAATGCACATTCATAAGTCTTCCCCCCAGATATTCCAAATTCACCCCTCTAAGGGGAGGCCCCAGGAACCTGACACTTACCAAGCACACCAGGTGATTCTGTCATACCTTGCAGGCAGTCCCTGTTCACACCTGGAGGAACGCTAGTCTAGATTGTCATCAGCAAAACAGAAATAACGACAGTTACCAGTCCCCCTACTGAGGCAGTTCGCGCTGAAGCAGTCAACCATCCCTGTTGTACGACTTCACAGGTGGGCTGGGGTTTGGTGGATCTAAGCTGGGCCTGGCTGGCTGTGGGTTCAAGCTGAGGTCTGGGTCCGGGTCTGCTCCACAAGTCTTTCCTCCTTCCTGGACCAACAGATACCCCAGGCATATTCTTCTCATGCCACACTTGCTCACATTCCATCAGCCAAGCAAGCACATGGCTCCCAACATCAATGGGCAGAGGGACAGATAGGATGCTCTGCCCCAGAGACATGACTGAAAAATAAAGCCTTATCTCTAGAAGCCAGGAATCCACAAACTATACCCTGCCAGTCAAATCGGCCTCCAGCCAGTACAAGAATGACTTGTACATTTTCTAGGAGCTGTGAAGAAAAACAAGGTGAATAGGAACAGCAACCATATGTGGCCCATGACGTCTAAAACGTTTACTATCTGGCCTTTCAGGAAAAAGTTTGTTTGATTTCTACTGTAAACCAAAAAAATGTCCAGCTTTTGTTGTTGTTACACAGCGTAACTGCACAAATGAACAATTTCATATTTTTGTTTGTTTTTAAATTAAAAGGGATTTAATCCTACTTTTGATCTTGGGGTTATGAGTTTGAGCCCCACGTTGGGTGTAGAAATTACATTAAAAAAAAAAAACCCACTACAACGTAAGTTAAGTAAGAAAGATTTAAAAATGTTTCTAAGATGGAGCACCTGGGTGGCACAGTCGGTTAAGTATCCAATTCTTGGTTTCAGCTCAGGTGGTGATCTCAGGGTCATGAGATTGAGCCCTGCATCCGGCTCCATGCTCAGCGTGGAGTCTGCTTGGAAGTCTCTCTCCCTCTCTCCCTCCCACTCATGCCCTCTCTCTCTCTCTGTCTCTCTCTTTAAAATAAATAAATCTTAAAAGATGTTTCAAAGCCATGGAGTGGAACAATGGAGAAGGAGCAGGGGAACAGTTGTAAAAACAGAAGAGAGGGAAGTTAATGAAAGGAGAATGGATCTTGGAAGAGAACGGTCCATAAGGAGGGACAGTGGCGATAATATGTTGGGATTTGGTCAAGTGGAGAAGAGGGTGGAGTGAGGGGTAGGATCAAGGCATGGTGTGGTTGGTGGTTGTCAAGGAGAAAGAGGACGAGACAGGATTATCAGGGGTAGGAATACCCAGCTACTGGGTGTCAGGAAAAATCGGCCTAAGAGAATCCTGGTGTCCTCATAGTAGACTGCTGGGGGTTTTCTAGTGGACCCTCCAGGAATTATCAGACTGTGGGGATGTGCACCTTGGATTATTTTTGGCTGCCTAACTATTTAACAAATCTATTGGGAAAGAAGTTGAGTTCTAGAAAACTGACACCACCAGTTTTCCCAGTCCATAGGAACGCACAGACTCCCATTCACGACAGCGCAAAGGAATTGTATGCTGTGGAGAACAAACATCTCTGTGAATCAAATTCTCACTTGAACCAGTTTTACCATCTTACTGATTTCTGCATCGACAGATGAGTCAAATACAATCTTTGACGCATGTCTATTTCATAGCTATATGAAAGTCATAATTTCACCATTAAAAAAAAAAATTCTCTTGTAGCTTTATCTAAGGGATCTCACTTGACAGTCACTACATCCCTGTGGGGCCATTACTGCTGCCATTGTTATACTGCCATTTTGAGGATGACACCCCTGAGAAACTAAGAATTTAAGGTCACACTAGCAGAGAGTGGCAGAGTCCAGGCGGGAACTTTGGGAGTCTTCGGACTTCAAATCCCCTATTCTTACCACTGCTGAGTTAAAAAAAAAAAAAAAAAAAAAAATTGGCACCCCATCACATTATTCATTTGCTTGTCATTGATGAGCACAGGAACTGTGACTTAGCGAGCACATGGACCTGGCATTCTTGGGCTCATGATGGTTCACATGCAGATGCTGGGAAAGAAGCCCCAGGAGTGTAACTATTACCCTGCCAGAGGGAGACAGCACTTGAAATCAATTAAGACTGCAGATGAGGACCAGCGCCAAGAGGAAATGGGTCTCTACTTACTCTTTTCTTCCCTGACAGATCATCAAACCAAAATCCTCAACGGCTGAATGCTTCACAAGTACTTTCCAAAGTCTTATTGTTTTGTTGCTGCCACAGATAAATGCTCCCCACACCCAACCAACACCCCCACCCCCGTATGTCAGCATTTCAGGTGATTTCACTCTGAAGTATTCTGCATTTTTCTCAGCATGATCTCTTGTTTTCCATGAGAAGTCCAACATTTCATGAATACCTATGGTGGATGAGCTAGACATTGTATAGGGCACTTGACAAATGTCATCTCCGTAACAGCTCATAAGCTCTGTAGTCGTTCAATCAGCAAATGTTCAGTAGAGAGGTGTAATAATATTAGCGACACAAATATGGAAACAAAACAAAACGGGATCTCCGCCTCAGGTAGTGGAGTCTAAGGGAGAGAGTTTCAGCCAAAAGGACAATTACAATACAACATGCCAATCAAGGGTTGGTGTGAGCATGGAGAAACCAGCCCCTGCGTGTTTGAGAGAATCATGGAACGTTTCATGGTGCTAGAATTTGCATTGAGACTTGAAGAAGAAGCAGGAGTTTGCCTGGAAGAGAGAGAAGGAGGTGCCCAGAAGCTTCTAGACAGAGAGCAGTGCAGTACCAAAGGGGAACAGAGAGTACAGGGTACCTGGGAGGCAGAAAACAGTCCAGAGTAGCTGCAGCAATCAGTATGTAGGGAAGAATTCCAAATATGAAACCAGACAGGTGGGCTGGAACAAGTCATGGCGGACCATGATGTGGAAATCTGCCTGCAGGCAACGACCGAGAGTCTTTGCAGCTAGCAAGGGCTGAGCGTACATCCTGCACAAAAGTACCCACAGGATCCCTTCAAAGGAAGGCAAGGGCTCCTGCAGGAGACAGTCATACCCCCAGTGACTGAATCAACACCTGAATTTCCACCTTTGTCCAAATCCCAAAATAGCTTCCATTGTACTTGTCTTTTGGGACTCTCTTCTATTTGGCTAGTCTTTGGGGCTGTTCGGGCTATGATAGCAAAATATCACAAAAACGGTGGCCTATACACAACACAAACTCATTTCTCACAGTTCTGGAGGCTGGGAAGCCCAAGACCAAGGCCTTGGCAGATTCGATGTCTAGTGAGAGACTCTTTCCTCATAGACAGCAATGTGGGTCCTCCTGTGGCTGAAGGGGCAAGGATGCTCTCTCAGGCCTTCCTTGGAAGGTCGATAATCCCATTCCTGAGGGCTCTACCCTCCTGACCTAATGGCCTCCCAAAGGCCTCACCTCCTAATACCATCACCTCGGGAGTTCGGATTTCAACCTATAAATTTAGGGGTGGGGGACACAAACATTGAGACCATAGTGGTGCTCCAGATAGATACTCGAGTGAACTTGAAGAAGTTGGTTTGTGCAGTTGTAAATATTTTCTGTCACTGGATTACTTCTTCATGGCCTGAGGTCTACCATGATATTGTAGGTTGGGGAGGAAGAGGGTGAATGTCCCATGAATCGCCCAAGAGGCATACACTGTCATGGCAAAGCAAACTGTGAACGTGGCAGTTTACCTGGCAGAAGGCAACAGATGTCTTCACCATCCTTTTATCAAGGTCTTCGGGGAAGCTCACTGGCAGGATGTAAAATGACCCCCCTTGGAAAGTGATGTCTCCGGGGATCTGTCAGGCCACACCTCACTGAGTTCTCTTCCCTCTCCCCATCTACCGCTGCCCGAACCCCACCCACCTCTGCCCTCCCCAGCTCTCACCCTCCTGAGAAGAAGTCTGTAGTAGGCTTATCTCCCTGTCTGACATCCTCATCCATCAGGGCACTGGGGAAGAGTCTGCAGAGATAAAAAGAGAAGGAATTCATCTGCTCCCAAGAGAGGGCCTGCTGTAGCTGCCTGACAGCTTCATCTCCCCTGGGTTCCTAAACATTCCTTTTATTTTAATGCACTGCCTTTTGATTAAGTACTGTTGAAAAGAAACAGAATTTTGGATAATTGGGCAGTAACAGCATCTTTTACAGCAAAACAGGTACAGTCTGTTAATAGTGTCTGTGATAAACACCATAGGGGACAGCCCATGATTTTTCAGTAGCAAGGGGCATTCTAGCCCCATAAACTCTCCTTAATGAAATCCTCACTTCTTGATTTTTTTTCTATTGATTCTGATGTCAGAAAGAGAGGGGAGGGGTGGCTCAGTAAGTTAAGCAGCTGACTCTTGATCTCGGCTCATGTCTCCATCTCAGGGTTGTGAGTTCAAGCCCCTTCATGCTGGGCGTGGAGCCTACTTAATAAAAAAAGAGAGAGAGAGAAGGGGGTGGGGAGTGTATACCCATCCCTTTATAGAGCACCTCGGGGGCCCTAGTATCACCTAAATGTGGGGGTTGATGTTTACAGCTGGAGCCACCCAGCTCATCCCTGACACCATATACTTCCGCTCACACACCCCTCTCTTCTCAGACCACCTCACTAGTGATTCTTCAGTGATTTGCCAGGCCCAACTCATTTGGCCTTTAATCCTGCATTTTTCTGCACGAACCTCTATTTGTTGTCCCTGCAAGCTCAAAGATTTTGAGGGCAGCAAATATGTCTCCATAGTATCCAGCCCAATGTCTGATAGGCTGTATTCGTTTCTATTGCCGGAGAACACATGTCTCAAAGGTAGTCAGTTAAAACAGCACCTATTTATTAACTCAGGTGTAGGTTAGGCTTATCTGGGTTCTCTGCTCTGGGTCTCACTTGGCTGAAAACAAGATGGCGGCTGGGCTGGGTCCTGGGGAAGAAACGTCATCCAAGTTCATTGAGGTTGTTGGCAAAATTCAGCTTCACGCAGCTGGATGACTCAAGTCCCCATTACCTTGCTAGCTGTCCACGAGGGGTCACTCTGAGCTCCTTGAGTCCACTGTGGTCCTTGCACATGGCAAGCTGGCAACTCCTTACGCTTTCAGTCTCTCTGACGTCCCCTTTTGCTATCAGCCCAATAAAACTTTCTGCTTTTAAGGGGCTCCTGTGATTCAAGTAGGCTCACCCAGATTATCTCCCTTTGAGTAACTCTAAGTCGACTGATTAGTAACCTTAATGACACCTGCAAACTCCCTTTTTCCCATGTCATGTAACATAATCAGTGTACGGAATCTTGTCTTTTTCCCTGACCCGAAATTAGGAAAGGAAACTGAGGGGAGACTTTGCTCTCCTAAATTGGGCCAGGCTGGTCAATGGTCTTTCAGCTTTAAAAGATGCCCATTTCTGGGGCATCTGGCTGGCTCAGTCGGTAGAGCATGCAACTCTTGATCTCAGGGTCGTGAGTTCGAGCCCCACATTGGGTGTAGAGCTCACTTGAAAAAAATAATAATAAAATAAATACATACATACATACTAAAGATGCCCATTTCTCCTCCCCCAACCACATCGCTTAGAGCTTGGACCTGGCCTGGACTGGGGGACTTGCTTGATAGGAAAACTTTTCTTAGGTTTTTTTGCTTGTTTGTTTTTGACCAGAAGTCTCCCTGCATCCTGATCTGATGTCCTTTTACCCAGTCTCATGTTCTATATCCTGCACCAGGCTCCATCCCTTCCCCCTTCTCCTTTCTTCTACACCTCCTGAGTCTTTCTTTTCCTCCACTTGAAGGTGAGGGAGTCCCCCCCACCCCGCTCTAGATGCCGCTAATTTTGTTGCTCACCATGTGTTCACTCCGGACCTCAGGTACCTGTCAGGGGTAGCCATCTGTAGCCATCTGGTCACTGAATGAACGAGTGAGCAAATGAATGAGTCAATGAATGCTTTTCTAATCTATTACTCTTTACTCTCAGAACCTTGGGGCTACTCTTCTGGTTTTATGATCATTTATTTATTCATTACTTATCCCTGGGAACACAAAGTTGAAGAGGATAAAATTTGTTCTGAGGCTACTGGAAGAACTTGTGCTCAGTAGAGGATCTGGGGCGTCTCCCCTTTGGGATAAGCTTTGCCAGCCCAAAGGTGTCTATAAATTCAACATCTAGGAGTACAAGCTACTTCAAATATAATCATTAAGATTCCAGGTCCGCCAATCCAAGGGTGATAGGATTCCTTTCTTTTGTGAAATACAGCGTTCTTATTGTTTTCCACTAAAAGAGACACTTTAAATTTGCTTCCCACCAGGTTTGAAGCTGGTGGCTAATGTGGCTGAAAATGTTATTGAGCCCAGGGAGGAAATCCAATGCCCTGGGGCCGCTGGGCTGAATGGCAGCCTTGTTTCCAAGGGCATTCTCCTTTGTCTGCCTGGGCTCTCAAATGACATGTTTGGACACAAAGCCTCTTAGGTAGAAATTACTACATTTGCAGGCGTTCCTAATTCGGAGTGAGGTTTATTTTTTCAAAGTCTTTGTTCAAGATTAAGCTTCAGTGAAGTTTTACAGCTGAGTTGCAACTTTTATTTGAAAATAGGTTTTATTTATTTATTAGTGTTCTTGTTAAATTTTTTTTTTTTTTTTAAGGTTCCTCTTTAAAAGAGAGCCATCCTGCGTTGAAATTTTCCAGGAAGGCTTTCACTTTCTTCCCATCGAGGTCATTTTCTTAACCTCTCAGAGATATTTATCTTTAGGAGTTTAAAACCTTTCTGTGTAAGGAGAGCAGAGGGGAGACAGCTGATAGGGCCTAGGAAAGTCAGAATCCTTGGGGAATTTGGGAAAAGAGAGGCTATTTTCTTAATGACTATTATTCTCAGCCCCATAGATTGTTTCCTTAGCCGTAAGGACAGGTTTGGACCAAGGGTCCTGGGAGCACAGGAATCACACCTTTTGTATTTGAGAGAGCATCTATACCACTCACCAACTATATTACACTGTATGTTCTAATTTTCCATATTCTCTTTTTTTTAAGATTTTATTTCTTTGACAGAGAGAGAGAAAGAGCACAAGCAGGGAAAGCAGTAGGGAATGGGAGAGGGAGAAGCAGGCTCTCTGCTCAGCAGGAGCCCGATGCGGACTCGATCCCAGGACCCTGGGATCATGACCTGAGCTGAAGGCCATCGCTTAACGAACTGAGCCACCCAGGCGCCCCTAATTTTCCATATTTTTGATGTTCTAGCACCTGGGGACTTGCTGACTGGGGAGAGACTGCCCCTCCCTGGTCTAGCCAATTCTGAAAGGTAGCCAACCACTCGCCTGGGAGCACTCCTTTCCATTGCAAGCTAACCAAACCAGAGCCTGAACTCCAAAGCACCCCCTTCAAACGGTCCTTACACTCCAGAAGGTAATAATCCTCTGCCCCAAGTATCCCAGGGCCTAGGGACCAAACCACTACCGATAACCCCAATGCTCCTGAGCCCACAGAAATGTTCAAACTAGCCAATCCTAAACCTGTGTACCCTGCTTACACTGCCTTGACCATTCCTTCCCAGAAAACCACAGTAAAGCCTCTCATCTGTGCTCTCCCCTTTGCCCTTTCTGCTTCCTGACCACCCCTGGTGTCTCCTGTGTGGCCCTGTGTGGTCCCGTGTGGCATGGTGTCCCTCCTGTGTCTAGAGAGCTTCAAGTGGCAAATTGTCTCTTCAATGGCACTTTTCTCCTCGTCTTCTGGCCTCACCTTCCCTGAATAGTCACACAATCCACATTTTTAGAAACACCAGCACTGCTCTCAGACACACTCACACAAGGTAAGAAAGAAAGTAAAAGGACAGCTAAGACCTCTAACGACCACTTCCATCCAGAAGACTGGAGAAGGAGGGGCATCTGTGAAGGAGAAGGGGAGGTGACCAGTGTTTTCTAACTCTGGACATGACCCAGGTCAGCTTCATCAAGAGCTTGTAAACGGACAGTACATCAACTTCATTTTGTTGATGGACAACTAAGAGAAGTTAAATAATTTGTCTAAGGCCACGAAGCCACTCTCATAGATAACGAGGCCACGATTAACTCATTTCTGTTTCAATAATACTCAAGGCCCATGACAACCCAACCCTGAGCTTTTTGTCCCGGCCCCTACCATTTACACCCCTCACCTTGTATGAAAGCTTCTTCTGGGTTCTATCCCAAAATAGCTTTGCTGTCCACCAAATCCCCTAAAACATGAGGATGAGGATTTATGGCCCTGTCCTTCCTCCTAAAGGTCCTTCAAACAATCAGTCCGTGATATTCCCGAGTACCTGCCATTGTCCTCTTGTCTGAGCTGGATGCAATAAGGAGGCAGACAATCCTGAGCATGACATGATCCGCATCTGGGGAATTTGCAATCGAATCTGGGATGTACAACCAACCAAGGAGAGCAAGACCAGATAACACAGGGGAGTAGTTGGTCAGCTGCCAAACTGTGTGGCACACAGTTTACAAGAAGAAAGTGCAGGAGAAACTGAGGGCTTCCTGGAATAGGTGAAACTTGATTAGGACCTTGAAGGATGGGGGGCAGGTGAGTGAAGGAAAAGATAAAAGGATTCTTTTTAGACAGTATGATGGTTCCTAAAAAATTAAAAATAGCATTATCACCTAGCCACATATCCCTCTTCTGGGTATGTGCCCACAAGAATTGAAAGTAGAGACACAAAGAGATATTTGTCCATAGCAGCATTCACAGTAGCCAAGAGGTGAAAGCAACTCAAGTATCCATGGATGGATGAATGGATAAGTGTGGTACATATTATTACTCAGCCTCCAAAAGGAAGGGACGTCTGACACAGGCATGAACCTTGAAGACATGATGCCCTGTGAAATAAGCCAGTCACAAAAGGACAAATACTGTGTGATTCCATTTCTATGAAATAGTCAAATTCACAGAGACTGGAAGTTGGGTGCTGGTTGCCAGGGGTGGAGGAGAGAAGAAAATGGAAATTTACTGTTTAATAGGTGCAGAGTTTTTGTTGGGGATGACAAAAACATTCTGGAATAGATCCTGCTGATGGTTTCACAACATTGCGAATGTACCTACTACCACTGAACTGTACACTTAAAATGGCGAAATGGTAAATTTTATGTCATGAATATCTTACCACAATAAAAAAATTTAATTTTTTTCTTTTGAGAGAGAAAGAGACAGCACGCAATCAAGGAGGTGGGGGAGCACAGAGGGAGAGGAAGAATCTCAAGCAGGCTCCACGCACAGCCAGGAGCCCTATGTGGTGCTCGAACCCACGACCCTGAGATCATGACCTGAGCTGAAATCAAGAGTCCACACTCCACCAACTGAGTCACACAGGTGCTCCCAAAAATTATTTTAAAAAAATTTCTTGCTCTATCCCTTCAAGTATCAAACCTTGAAAATATTTGTTTTTAATGGAAATGTTCTGAGACACATGACGCATGTCCCTGCTCTCTTAAACAGAGCACAGCAATCGTGACCTCAGCATCTCCTGAGGGTCCGGAGCGTGGGCCAGGCGACATCAGCCGATCTCCGAGGTTACCGCCGAGAGTCGACTGGACCAGCTACCCAACGCCCTGGCACTGCTTGGCTGTCTACTGCGTTGCCTGTTTTCCTCTGTCTCCTTCCTGGTTGCCTGCATCTAGCAGGTCAGCACTTCCTTTCAAACTTGCTGTTTTATGTTTTAGATCTAAGGTGAGCTGAGAAAGCAGAGAGGCCAGTAAGTTCAAACGAGGTGCGTTATAAGCATGAACATGCTCCTCCCCAAGCGGGGGGGGGGGGGGGGGCTCCCGCACAGGCACCGGACCAACCTTCTTGCGGTGCAAGTCCGATGGCGGCAAACCCAAGCCCCATGTCAGCGAAGCATGGATGACTCCTCACTGCCTGGAGTAGGTCCAGATTCACCTCACAGTCTGACCCCTGCCTATTGGGCCAGCTCACTGCATGACCATCCGCTTGCCCCCAAACCCTTACATGATGTTCATGGTCACTTTTATGGCTCCCATACTCCAGGTCCTGGCAGATCCAGGTACGGGCCATATCTCCAAATTCTCTCAAAGGTTTCTCATTCTTTGTAGTATGACTTTATGAAATGGTGCACTCCTCAAGTCCAAATTCAAATATCACTGTGGTTGGCCCCACCCTAACCTCTCTCCCAAATTCTCCCCCAACCTTAATCACTCCCTCCTCAGGACAGCCAATGTATTCATATCTCGGGCAATCTTTACATTAAGAACTGGCTGCTTGGGGCGCCTTGGTGGCTCAGTCGTTAAGCGTGTGCCTTCAGCTCAGGTCATGATCCCAGGGTCCTGGGATCGAGCCCCGCATTGGGCTCCCTGCTCAGCGGGAAGCCTGCCTCTCCCACTCCCCCGGCTTGTGTTCCCTCTCTCGCTGTGTCTCTCTCTGTCAAATAAATAAATAAAATCTTTAAAAAAAAAAAAAAAAAGAACTGGCTGCTTGCTCAGGAGGCTGTGGGCAGAACAGGCTTGTAGAGGGTCATATTCAGAGCACTGAATTCTGGTTAACTGCCTGACCCTCCTGTTATAAGACAGTGTCTTAGTTTTGTATCCCAATGCCTTGAATGTTTGCTAAATTGAAATGATTTATTGAGAATACATTTTGGATTAAGCCCCTAAATTTAGATGACCAGAGAAAAAGAGATAGATAAGAGGAGATTGTATTGGAACCAATGATAAACTTAAGAACCTAGAGAAGCCATCAGCATGTGAAAGTCTAATTGATGAGTTGGAAAGATATTTTGAGGCAGAAGTAACACCCATGCCCCTTGCCTATTGTCAGCATGTCCCCTCCCACACGTGCCAAGCCCCTTTGCACCTGTCCCAAGTAGGAAGAAGACACATGGTGTCCATAAACTTGAAATTCCCTCTCCATGAGTTTTTCTACTCTTCCATCTTCATAAGGTGTAGGGGATCCCAAGTATTTCAAAAGCAAAATATTCTGCATGCATCTCTAATGTAGCCCTCATCACTTTGGATTTTTATATAATTATTCTTGGTTAAAATTTCTTTCTCCCCAGCCTAACTAAGATAAGTGCTCAACATATTATTGAAGAATTGCATGGATGAATGGATGCATGGATGCATGGATGGACAAGTATTTGACTTTCAACAATTGATATGAACTACTGCCTTTCTTACCCCCATTCCCCTCCCCCAGCAGAATGACAGCTCCATTTCTGGGCTAAGCAGAAAGGATGGACCTGCCTGAAAACTAATGTTTTGATCCTTTTCATAATTGCCTCCTTGGTACATCTACCTCTTAAATGACATTAGCCTTTGGAGGTAAGAAAAAGGAAAGGAGGTGATCATTTTGCCCAATGTTTTCACCTGTTCTTTCCAAAGTAGTATTTATGAGGAGTATTTCTAAAGTGAAATTTCATTTATATATTTTTAATATTTTTTAAAGATTTTATCTATTTGACAGAGAGAGAGCAAGAGAGCACAGGCAGGGGGAGCGGCAGAGAGAGAGGGAGAAGCAGGCTCCCCGCTGAGCAGGGAGTTCAATGTGGGGCTCGATCCTCAGGACCCTGAGATCATGACCTGAACAGAAGGCAGACGCCCAACTGACTGAGCTACCCAGATGCCCCTCATTTTTATATTTTTAAATAGGTAATATGCTCACAAGATATAAAATTCAAATGGTTGAAAGGTATACAACTGATAAGTTATATCTGGTTCCCATCCTCAATGTAAACACTGACTATACTCTCTTGGGTATCCTTCTAGAGATCATCTTAGCTTATAAAAGGAAACCCATATTTTTTTCTTCTCTAAGCAAATGGAAACACACCATATACCAGCTTTTCTCAACCTTGACTGTACATTAAAATCATTTGGGGAAGCTGTTCAAAAAGCTTAAATCAGAATCTCTAGGGGAGGGACCCAGCCATCAGTAGTTTTAAAAATTCCCCAGGCGATTCTGATGTACATCCTGTGTCGGATGCATACACATTGCTTGGCAGACTAATTTTTTTTTTCCTAGCAATATACCTTCAAGATCTTTTCATACCAATATGTAAGAATGCCCCCCCCCCCGCTTTTTTAACAACTACAAAGCATTCCATTGGATAGATGGAACACAAGGGCATTTATGAGTATCAGGTTGTTTCCAGTATTTTGCTCATAAAAACAGCGCTGCAGCAAATAACATCTTACATCCGTCATTTTGTGCGTCTACATATATATCACCGATGATATATTCCTTATATGTGTAGGATAAAGTTCTACAAGTGACATCACTGAGTCAGAAAATGAGGCCATTTGCAGCTTTGTGAAATAGTTGTGATTTTGCTACCCGCGATTTTACTGAACATTTCATCCTAGATATTTGATAGGTGTTACTAACTGCCCTGTGAGGATTAATTATTAAACCAGGTTCATAAAGAGTTTTTAAAGTGGAAAGGCATGATTGCATTTTAGAGCCGTATACACGAGGGCATGACTACTGTACTTGGGCTCAAATTTCAAAATGTGAGTAGAGATTGGGACAGCAGATCGTTTTCATAGTTAGGGTTACCAGTGTCTTTCCTGATAGGGATGGTTGGCTGCTCAGTTTCTTGTTCTTTCTTGCCATTAAAGAGTTTTGTTCTCAGAAAGGAAACAATATGTGCTCTTTGATGTGGCTCAGAAAAAAGAGGCCAACACCACGTTTTAAAATGCTTTGTGGAAGAGCATCCAGAAGCGGCTCTTTAGAAGAAAGAGCTCACAGAGCTATGGCTCAAACAAGAGAAGTTTTTAGAGCATTTGAAGAAGTTCTGACTCTAGAGGAATTCTCTCATTTAAAAAAACAAAACAAAACACAAAAGCAAATAATGGAAAACGCAGGCACAATTATTCTCCCTCTGATGGGAGTAACTTCCCAGCCCCCATGGATCTTTACTTTGAGGAGATGCCAGAAGCTGAAGACAATACATGAAACCCTGAATCAGAAACACTCTCTTGTGCAAAGGCATGTGTTCCTAGGAGCAAAGAACAGGTAGCCTTCTGGAAGTTTCCACGGTTTTATACAGTTGAAGAGTCTGCCTAGTAGTGTTACAGGGCATTTATGAGTATCCCCTGCTTCCCTCCTTAGTCCTCTCTTCTCCTCCTCTTCTGAGAGACAGAAAGACGGATACAGAGAGAGCCAGAGATAAACACAAAGAAAAAGACGTGAAGAGACAGAGGGAAACAGAGAAAGATTTTGCCTTGGCTAGGACATGTTTTTAAAATAGCTATCAGGACAGTGCTGAAAGAAATGGACCATAATAAAATAGGTCCTGTTCATATCAAATTGAGTTTTATGGCATTCCTATATTTCCTGAAGAAATTCAAGCATCATTAGTCTTTGAGCAGTCTATCAGTCGGAGTTCTTTGCTAGAAAGCACTAGAAATTGACTCATGAACTGAAGGCTAAAAGGAAGAGGTTATTTGCATGATACTGAGCTGCTCCCAGAGTTGAAAGCAGGAACCAGGACAGATCTGGGGACCATGGCAGCAGAGGCTCCTAACGAGCTTCTGTTGGAGATCTTGCCATCAGATGACTTTTTCAGATTCCTAGAAACATAATCTGGTTGGCTTGGCTTCATCACCTGCCCACCTCCTGCAGTCAGGGGCTGTAGGGTCTCATACCAGGGAGGAGGTAGAAGTTGGGGGAATATTTCAGGAAGGCTGTGATAGCCACCCTCGCAAACACCCAGGCTCTTACCCCCATGAATATTTGATCTGGGGGCAATCGCGATTCAACATTGAAATGCCATCACAGCTTATAACTTTGTTCTTCCTGAAAATGTATAGAAGTCTGGTTAGGATTAGGACTGGACAAAACAGTTTCCAAGAGTCCCTTGTGAGGCTGAGGGCGTACTGAACATGCCTCAGTCTCCTGGACCACGCCGATCATTTTTTTTAAGATTTCATTTATTTATTTTACAGAGAGAGACACAGCGAGAGAAGGAACACAAGCAGGGGGAGGGGGAGAGGGAGAAGCAGGCTTCCTGTTGAGCAGGGAGCCCGATGCAGGGCTCGATCCCAGGACCCTGGGATCATGACCTGAGCGGAAGGCAGATGCTTAACGACTGAGCCACCAGGTGCCCCAACGCCAATCATTTTTTAAAAAGACGGCACGTAGGGGCGCCTGGGTGGCTCAGTCGGTTAAGCGTCCAACTCTTGATCTCAGCTTGAGTCTTGATCTCAGGGTCATGAGTTCAAGCTCCACGTTGGGCTCCATGCTGGGCATGGCGCCTACTTGAAAAAAATAAAAATAAAATAAAAAGTGGGCGGGTAAAAAGCAGCGTGCTGATATCTGTACACCCATGTTCAAAGCAGCATTATTCACAACAGCCTCAAGGTGGAAACAACTCAGGTGCCCGTGGAGGGATGAATGGATAAACAAAATGTGGCGTCCACACACGATGAGCTAGAATTCAGCCTTAAACAGGAAGCAGATTCCGACAGGTGCTGCAATGTGGATGAACCTCGAGAGCATTATGCTCAGTGAAATAAGGCACTCACAAAAGGACAAAGATTGTATGATTCCACTTACACGAAGTACCTAGAGTGGTCAGACATAATTATAGAGACGGCAAGTGGAATGGTGGTTGCCAGGGATGCGGAGGTGTTGGTTAACAGGTCCAGAGTTTCAGGTTTGCGAGATAAAAGGAGCTCAGGAGGTGGATGGTGGTGCCGGTTGTGAATCAACACAAATGTCACCTGTGTGCTTCCTGCCACTCTCCATGCACTTAAGAAGGGTTAAAATAGTGCATTTTGTGTTATACAGAACTCACTACAATTTGAAGAAAGGAAGAAGCAGTGTTGGAAAGCCAAGATCCAGCTGCACAAGTAGCAGTGTAGAGAGGGGGTGATTTAAAGTCCGACTTTCGTGGGGGCGCCTGGGTGGCTCAGTTGGTTAAGTGACTGCCTTCGGCTCAGGTCATGATCCTGGAGTCCCGGGATCAAGTCCCGCATCGGGCTACCTGCTCAGCGGGGAGTCTGCTTCTCCCTCTCCCGCTCCCCCCTCTTGTGCTCTTTCTCTGTCTCACTCTCTCTCTCAAATAAATAAATAAAATCTTAAAAAAATAAATAAAATAAAATAAAGTCCGAATTTCAAAACAGGTCTCCCTTTCCCGTGGCTCTCTGCAAGGGGTTACCTGGGCTGCTTCCAAGTTTTGTCCTTGATCAGTCTGTAATTTACAGAATAAAAAATTCCTGAGTTTTAAAGAAAGATTTCTAGGGCAGGAAAGGACTTCTTTTTTTCTCTCAGTTACCAGTCTAGCTGGTATTCCGAACCCCCTGCATCAACACAGGCTTTTCTCACTGGATGGCCCTGTGGAGCCCAGGAGAAAAAATTAAAACTTTATGACCAAGAGTACTATTTCATTTCCTTTCTAAACTAAGCCCAGGAAAGGCCACCCATGCAGGCTTGTGCCGAGAGAGCAAGACTTCACTATAAACTGAAGCAACCGTATTAACTCCTCTATGTGGAAAAAAGCAAAAGAACAAAGGCACAAAATAAAACCAAATACAATTTAAATACAAAACGACTGCTAGTTTTCATCTTAATAATTCACAGTCGGTGAAATGGTGAGGTTATCAATAGCCTTTCATGTGGTTAGTTTCAAAATGTTATTTATTACCCTCTCCAGACCATGGCTTTCTGGTTTGTTCATCGACTTCCCCACTTATTGGCCCTTCTGCACAGAGGATCCCCCCGGGCCTCAAATGCCCTCCCCATTCTGAAAGTATTCACATCTATCAAGGTCTTCTCGAAAGTCTTTCTATAAAAAGTCTTTCCTATAAAGTCGTCCTGGCCCTCTTCAGATCACTTCCTCCAGTGAATAGCGAGGACACTAACTACTTTTTTTTTCCCCCATGGTGCATAGGACTTTGGGTTATCAAAGTATAATTTTCAGAAAGCTAAAAACCTGACTCTCAGACAACTATAGAATGAACACATGTCAATTATTTATGTAGCTAATTCATGACGGTGCTAGGAGGATGGTAAAGCTGGTTCAGAGGAGAATTCAATGAACAGATGTCTCTGCAGTCAGGAAAGATAAAATAACTTTTCTAAGCTACAGACAAAACTGGTTATTATCTATGGGGCAAGAAAACTATAACCTCTGGAGTTATCTTCCCTAGTCTTGGAAATCTACAAGTTAACATGGAACTTCAGAGAATGTGGCCATTAGTCATTAGTAAATGGCAAGACAAACAAAAATACATCTCCTAAAGAATTAAATAAAATTTGGGAGGGCCTCGGGCTGGACAGTGCTCCCATATGATATCGAAAAGACACGAAGCCATCCTTTTACCTTATATCAAAGATGTTGAATACATTTTCCTGGCCAGGTCAATCACTCCATCTTATAAGAGGAAACAGAAGTTGGGAGAGATTAGCCAACTTGTCCACGATCTTGGACATAGCACAGTACTTCTCCCAAAGCAGACCATTGGTGATATGCAGACAGCTAAGAAGCATGCAGCTAGGTGATCTTAGGTGCCATTAGGCAGAAGAGTTCTACGATGCTGTGCTTGATTTCATCAGTTGGATTGTAACTTCTTTGAGAGCAGGTGTTCAGCACTCATAGATTTACTCAATAAGTATCTGTTGAGTTTCACCTACATCTGTGGCAGATTATATTTTCCAAAGCGAGCCACACCTCCATATTTATCCTGTCTCATATGCTCCTCCTACAATGGGACTGTCTCTCCTTCCACCGGAGGAAGCAAAGTTTCCCCCGACATCTTGTATCTGGGTGGTGGTGGTGGCCACCCTGACCGATGGCACACAGCAGAAGTGATACCATGGGACTTTTTTGAGACTAGGTTGTAGAAAGTTACAGTGTCCACCTGGCTTTTTCTCTTTCTCTCTCTGTCCCTCTCCCTCTCAAGATGCTTGTCCTTTGAACCTAACCACCATTTTGTAAGGAAGCCCAAGCTACATTCAGAGACCAAGTGTGGATGTTCTGACCAACATCCCTTGCCCCCCACTCCTGTCACCTGCCAACAGCCAGCCTCCTGGGCGTGAACCTCCAGACATGAGAATGAACACACCATCAGATGATTTCAGCCCACAGGCTTTCCAGTCTTCCAGCTGAGGCCCAGACACTGTGGAGCAGAGATCAATGATCCCTGCTGTGCCCTGTCTGAATTCCTTTTTTTTTAATTTTTTTTTTATTCTTATGTTAATCCCCATACATTACATCACTAGTTCTAGATGAAGTGTTCCATGATTCATTGTTTGTGCATAACACCCAGTGCTCCATGCAGAGCGTGCCCTCTTTAATACCCACCACCAGGCCAACCCATCCTCCCGCCCACCCCCGTCTGAATTCCTAACCCACAGAAACCAAGAGCAATAATAAATAACTTCTGTTTTGTTTGAAGCTACTAGATTTTGGAGTCATTTCTTATCCAGCAATAGGTAATTACTACGTTGTGTTCTTGGCACTGTAGCATTCATAGCTTCAACTCTTCATCAGTGGCTCCGGTGTAAATGCCGTGGAGTTCTTCCTCACTTCGCTGAGCCACGAATTTGCACCTCGCTCACTGAGAGCCGGTGTGCTGTGTTCCATGGCTGGTGACGGAGCCTCCTAACATCTATGTCTCCGTCAATCTTGGTGGTTCCTACTTGGGTTTTTCTGTTTGTTTGTTTTTGTTTTAACTAGGCTCCATGCTGGGCGTGGAGCCCAACATGGGGCTTGAACTCAGGACCCTGAGACCAAGACCTGAGCTGAGATCAAGAGTCGGATGCTTAACTGACTGAGCCACGCAGACGCCCCGCTGGTTCCTACCTGTAATTGGGTATGCCGTTGCTCATGTAAAGAGGTAAATACTCAGACCCCAGAAAAAGAGAAAAGCCAGTGCTTGTCCTGGAGTGGAGACAAATTGGACATGTTTAAGGAAGTAACGATTCTTAGTGGGGAAAAAGAAACAGAAAGTTTGGGCTAAGCTATAGAGTAAAATTCACTGGAGGTCAGATTAGAAGCGACATGGCCTTGTCCACCATAATGTTTAAATGATGATATTTCAGGGATACCTGGCTGGTTCAGTCAGAAGAGAATGTGACTCTTGATCTCGGGGTCATAAGTTTGAGCCCCACGTTAGGTGTAGAGATTACATACATACATACATACATACATACATAAATAAATAAATAAAATGGTATTTATGCATCCAATGCATAAGTACATTTAATGGGGAATGTTTTGCTGGAGTGAAGGTGTGCATATCTGTAGCCTTCTGAAGGTCTCTGGATGTATCCTCCTAAAATCTCAGTGGTCAGTTGTGCTTCTTTGTATTTTCCAGTTCCTAGCGTAGAAGCTCCCAAGTTGTGAGGTATGAGATTTCTCAAGCTCTCTGCCAAAGAACCGCGGTTCAGGAGGAAAATAAATTAAACAGACCTCTGATTAAAGCATCAGTGCAGGCTGACTCAGAGCGTTTGACCGCAGGGACACGGAAGCTGATTAAGTAGTTTTCCCAGGAAGAGGCTTCATTTAGATAAAGCACACTTCCAGGAATATTCTTTAAGAGCATGAGCACAATAAATTACTACAAAGAACGTATTTTAAAGACTCCTTGATTTATACAATTTTACTCCCATCCACTGGAGGCTGTATTTTAAAATGATAGCGAAACAACAACCACAAAAAAGGCAGGCAGCGAAACGAGTCCACTAAGAAGTCAGAGTCTTGTTTCTGCCATTCACTAGCACCGTTCATTCCCTGAGGCTCTGTTTTCCTCATCTGTAAAATGGGGATAATAATAATCTGCCTCTAGGATTGTTCTGAGGATTAACTAGGAAAATGTATGGAAAACCCTTAGCACAGTGCCCGTCACACAGTGAAATAATAAGGACTGTTTTCATGACCATTTTCCTGTATCCTCCTCGCATTTCCTTCATCCATTTGTTTCTCCCTGTTTCCCCCACCAGAATGTGAACTCCAGACCAGCAGGAACCCATTTGGTTTCTGGGATATTTCTGGGGCCCAAACCAGTGGCTCCCACAGAGTAGGTGGAGAATAAATAACTGACTCATTTTTTTGACTTCTATATCACTGTATAAACAAACTGTTGCTAATAATAATACGAAAATTGGTAACTGTTAGATTAACTAAACAAGGAGGCCATTAGACTGTCCTGGCTCTCATGTCGTGGCGGCTCATGTAAGCAAACCAAAATCTAAGTCTGTAAGTGCCTCAAGCTTACAAAATCAAAACCTGAGGACAAGCAATCACAAACAGCCAACTAGGCTTTAAGCTATAGCCAATCAATAATTTTTTATCAATTTTTTTGTTGTTAATCTCTTACTGTGCCTAATTTATACATTAAACTTTGTCGTAGGTGCGTATGTACAAGAAAAAAAACCTTGGTATACATAGGGTTGGGTACTATCCGCAGTTTCAGGAATCCACTGGGGGTCTTAGGTAAGGGGGAGACTACTGTGTGTTTCTTGGCTTATTCAGCAACTTCTTGTTGATTGGTTTGTGTAACTGCCCAAGTCCAGAGGATCTGAGGAGCACATTATAAGGCAGAGACTCCTAGTTTCCTGTAATATGTGTTTTTCTTAACCTTCCTAGTAATAAACATTTTATTGGAGGACAAGGCCTCCCGTAACGATTGCATTTGCTGACCTCCCTAGCAGGTGTGGCGAGGTGACTAAGTTCTGGCCAATGGGATGGATGACTATGAAGCTCCTGTGGCTCGCCACCCTTCTCCTCTCTCTTCTTCATCATCCCTTTTGCATCCTGTTGTTGGGAATGCTGATGCTGCCATGTTGGACCATAAGGATTGGTCCCTGAAGACTTCTTGAAGCAGATTGCTTACTTCTTCAATTTGTCTATCTTGTTACGCAACTGTTATTTGGGGTTTTCTGTCACTCACAGACAAGCTGATTCATTACTAATTCAGTGGCAAATGTTCTAAGTCAAGCACTCAAGGAGGTGGCATTTAGTGACAAAATTGGTAACTACATAGCTTAGCTGAGATTGCATCCTATAGACAAGAAAAGCAGTAATAATGACGGCTTGCTTTTTATCGGGCTTTATCATTGCAAATGTATTTTCTCTTTTGATCCTCATCATAAACTCCTGGGCCAGAGAAATAAAAGGACTTTGGGGGTAGCTTCTAAGCTGAACATCATCCTCTCCTGGCCCTGAGGGCACAGTTTTTCTGCCCTGTCTCACCATCTGGTCTGACTCAACAATACAATGAAGGGCACGTAGAGGGCTGAGATTTTACTTTCCAGTTTTTTAAAACTTCTCAAATGGATTTCAATTGTCTTTACAATGATAAAGCCTGTGCTTTGAAGGTCTGAACTGCGTCCCCCACAAATTCATATGTGGAAGCCCTAATGCTCATTGTGGCTATATTTAGAGAGAGAAACTTTGAAGACGTAAAGTTATGTGAGGTCTTATGGGTGGGGTCCTAATCCAATATGGCTGGTGTCCTTATAAGAAGAGGAAGAGACCCCAGGGATGCATGTATACAGAGGAAAGGCCATGTGAAGATGACCATCTACAAACTAAGGAGAGTGGCCTCAGCAGAAACCACACCTGTCAACACCTTGATCTTGGAACTGTGAAAAAATAAATGTCTGTTGCTTAAGCCACCCAGTCTGTGGTATTTGGGCAACCTTAGGAAACTAATACAAGGACCACATAATTCCCCTAATGTCTGAGAGAAGATGGAGGTCCAAGTGTGTCAACTTCAAATCCAGGATTGGAGAGTATCTGTGGCTCCCAGGTCCTAGCTTATCCCCAGAATACAGACCTGCCCAGCCCATATCCACGTCCTATCATTTAGATGTTTGGGGGCTGACAGCCCCGCTGTAAGTACACAGAGTAAATGCCTTATTGTTGACTATTATTTATCAGAAAAAAAATTTCTACATAAATGGTTGTTTTCAAGATGTTTTTAAAAGTCAGAGAAAATGTCAAATTGAATGGAAAACAAAAAGTGCATGAGGGAAGCTACCATGAGATATCACCGGGATGGCTACAATTTTTAAAAAATGGAACATAATAAGTATTGGAGAAAATATGGAGAAACCGGAATTTGAAGTGTGTTCTATATATACAATGCAATATGATTTACTCCTAAAAGGGAATGAAGTCCAGATGCATGTTGCAATGCAGATGATACTGGAAAACATACACCAAGTGAAAGAAGTCAGACACAAAAGGCCACATATTGTATGATTTCATGTATATGTGACGTCCAGAATAGGTTAATCCACAGAGAGAGCCAGCAGATTGGTGGTTGTAGGGGGAGGAATGGCTAGCGGGAGTGCTTCTCCCTCTGCCTGCCGCTCCCCCTGTTCGTGCTCTCTCTCCCTCCCTCTCTCTCTCTCTGACAAACAAATTAATTAATTAATTAATTAAATGTTTAGGAACTTGATAAATGCTGTGGTTGCACAACATCGTAAATGTCCCAAATGCTACTGAATTGTACACTTTAAAATGGTTAATTTTATTTTGTGTATATTTTAGCTCAATTTCTAAAATTAAAAAAAAAAAAGGCACAGGGAAGAAGAGAGATTTACTATGAAGCTAAGGAACCTTAAGCTTCAGGACCCTTGATTGCCTAAACCCTTCCGGGGCCCTGAGAGGGACCCTAGTAATGTGTTGCCAGGGCTATCCATATCCGATTATCTTAAAGAAGACCCCCAAATTGTTTAAGTTTCAGACCCCACAGAACCTAGCTCTGCCCCAGAGAAGGATCTGAGCCGTATAAATGGCTGAGGGAAATAAGTCAGTGTCACCTACTGTCCACTCAGATCTCTTTGGAGGGCTCAAGGAGGAGGGGAGACCAATTCTGAGCAAAAAGACTGACACTTGTGGCCAAAGGCTCTGAAAGTAAACCCATGTCCTGCAGAAACATTTTTCTTGGGAAGCATCAACTCAGCTCAGCAGGAAACCTCCTAATTCCGCTCCCCACTGGATATTTGGATCAAGCTATGTTCTTTGGCATAGCCAGCCAGCTAAGGTGGGGTGACCAGTTGTCCTAGTCGGCTTGGGTCTGAGGGGTTGGCCAGGATGCAGAATTTTCAGTGCTACATGGCAAGTCCCAGGCAACCCAAGGTAGCGTGCTCACCCTCATGAAGGTGAGAAGTCTGAACACCTTGTGGGTAGACAGGATGGTCACCACCATTCATTCCCTCTGGTGGAGATTTAGTGAGGGTCTTTTAAGGGGCCAGATGCTCTGCTGAGCACTGGTTCTTAATTTTTTTTTTATTTTTTATTATTTTTTAAAGATTTTATTTGTTTATTTGACAGAGAGAGACACAGCGAGAGAGGGAACACAAGCAGGGGGAGTGGGAGAGGGAGAAGCAGACTCCCTGCTGAGCAGGAAGCCCGATGCGGGGCTCGATCCCAGGACCCTGGGATCATGACCTGAGCTGAAGGCAGACGCTTAACAACTGAGGCACCCAGGCACCCCTGAGCACTGGTTCTTTAAAATTGAATGAAAATACTGTATGATTCCACTTGCATGAGGTATCTAGAGTAGTCAAATTCTCTATGAATGGTAGATGGTGGTTGCCATGGGCTGGGAAAACAGTGAAAGGGGAATTGTTATTTAATAGGTACAGGGTTTCGGTTTTGCGAGCTGAAAAAGTTCTGGAGATCTGTTTCACAACAATATGAACATACTTAACACTACTCCGCTGTACACTAAAATGATGTACACCAAGGTGGTCAGTTTTATGGTGTGTGTTTTTACCATGATAAAAAAAAAAAATAGAAGGAGAATGAGACCAAGACCTTGCCCTCCAGCTGGCCCCCGTTTCTTGGAAGGGGAGACCAATGGCAAGTAACTTAGTGCTTTTCACAAAGTACTTCCAGATGCACAATTGCAGTTGATGCTCAGGACAATCGGTGACACAGATATTATCCAGCACATTTCACGGATGAAGGAAGAAACAGTCTGGATCTTGGGACTCCACAGCCCATGCCCGATCTGACACTCTATGCTATCCAGAAGACAACCGTGCCTTCCACAGTGTAGGATGTTTACATCTGTCTCCTCTCAGGGACTTCGATGCTGGAGAGTTAATGTGACTTCTGTAGGACTCACCATCTTCGGAGGACCGCCAGATTTGGCAGCAAGCTGGCATTTAAGGCACAGCTCCCTGTTGCCGGAGTGGCCCCGAGGGAGTTAACAGTCTCCAAGAGCTTGTTTCCTGGGCAGTCTCTAGGGCTGGCACAGTGCTCAGGGGCTGGCTTTGTCTCCTCCGGGGCACTCTTCTCTCCTGCCCAGGGTGGGAAAGAGCCCTTCCTGGCGTGTTGGCTGGCTCCACGGGGCCCAGACATCCCCAGCAGCACTCCCTGCCAACAAGGCATACAGAGAGAAAGGAGTTCAGGGACAATACATGACACAAGGATATTAACTCTGCGCTGAAATAGTGTGCTAATGAAGCCAGTGGGCTGGACTCCAATTTCTTCAGTTTTGAGGACCCTTGTTCTGAGCGCTTAAATGAGGGTGTTTTGGGCTATTAGCATAAACTGCTTCAGAGCTGAATGTCTACGTGTTTGGAGAAGCAGAGGCCTCAGCCTTGGGCACTGGAGCGCCGGGTCTCCCATTTCCTGGCTAACCACTGCCCCTCCCCGACGGCCGCCACCCCCAAGCCAAGTGGGGCTCTTTCCCCTTAGCACTTCTTGGTGAGAGCCCGGCAGGCCAGGCAGCCCAGGCACTTGGACACGCGGTCCCTGTTAGAACCACATGGAGCAAGGGAGAAAAGATCCCCCCCAAATGAGGTACCATTCAGACAACAGCACAATCTTCTTCCAGGCTCACTCCCCACCTACCTGCTTCCTCATAGAGACTCTGCATTCTGGCCACACTCACCACGGTAAACGAAGAGTCTAAACACAGAAGACCCAAACATTTTCCATATGATACTGTTACTACTTCTCCTTCAAAAAATTTTTTTATCAAAATACCATAAACTGTTTTCGAAGAAATGGAACAAATAATCCTAAAATTTGTATGGAACCAGAAAAGACCCCGAATAGCCAGAGGAATGTTGAAAAAGAAAAGCAAAGCTGGTGGCATCACAATTTCAGACTTCAAGCTCTATTACAAAGCTGTCATCAT
>NC_138381.1:15044011-15084925 GCF_054177405.1 Leptonychotes weddellii | reverse complement strand
CTTAAATATTTATCCATTCACCAGTTGGTAGGTAGAATTTGGTTTTTCATTTTTGCAAACATAGTTGTAACGAACTCCTTGTATGTGTTTCTTCATGGAGATATGTTAGTTTCCAGGGTATATAGTCAGGAGAGTAATTGCAGGGTTATCAGGTGTATGTACATTCTGATAATACTACACAGCTTTCCAAAGTGATTTTGCCAGTTTATGCCTCCACTAGTGGAGGAGGAGAGTAGATACCATTAGTCAAGACCTTCCCCAACCCCTGGTTCTATCAACCTGTTAATTTACTGTTAAATCCCTGATGAGTGGTAGGGTCTGATTACTTCAATTTTCATTTCCCTGTCTACCAATGGGGTTCAGTGTTTTCCATGTGTGTAATGGCCCTTGGAGCTTCTCTTTCAGAGACTGGCTACCATATCCTTTGCCCATTCTTCTATTGAGTGTTTTTCTTGTTATTATTGATTCAAAGATGTCCTTTATATATCCCAAAGACTAATTCTTTGTTATTTGTGTTGCAAATACTTTTTCCCAATCTGTGGCAACATTGTAAGTGATAAATGCTTTTGTCATCTATCATTAACATTTTAATGCAGGCAAATTTACCACTCTTCCTTTTGGCTTGTGAGTTTTGGGGTTTTGTTCATGAAACCCATAGAAATATTTTTTAATATTTTCTCCATAGGGGAAAAGGCTCCAGTAAAAATTCCTGACCTAACGCTAAAAGTCCTTTGATTCATTGTAAGGTGGATTTGTAAGGTTAGATAAACAATGTAATAAATTTGTAAGGTTAAATAAATAAATAGTGCTCAGCAGGGCAGAGAGGACGATTTTGTCTTTCCAGGGGAGGTTTGGCAATGTCTGCAGATATTTTTGTTCTTCTTTAGTGGGCAGAAGCCATGAACGCTGTTCAACATACTACAATGCAGGGGCAGCTGGGTGGCTCAGTCGGTTAAGTGTCCAATTCTTGATCTCAGCTCAGGTCTCTATCTCAGGGTTGTGAGTTCAAGCCCCACATTGGGCTTCACGCTGGGTGTGGAGCCTACTTAAAAACAAAACAAAGCAAAACAAAAAAACCCAAACATACTACAATGTGTAGGATAGCTATCCCCTCCCCCCTCGAGGAATTATCTGATAAAAGCCAATAGTGCCCAGGTTGAGAAACTCTGAGTCTGGAATGGGATCGCTTTGATTGCTGTGTTCTCACAAACCAGGAACACTCAGGTGCAGAGCCCCTACATGGAGGGACTTGGCATTGTGTCTGGGGCCGTCAGCACTTAGACAAGTAACACCGGATCATTCTGTCTTGAACTTGGCAAATACACCCCAGCCAAGTGTGGCGAGTCTACTGGTGGAAACTTGGCTGAGTCTGCCAGACACCCTAATACCTTTGCTCAGATCGCAATAGGAGGGGAACGGGGTGCTTCCAGGGCTTTCTCATCAGGGCCTTATTGCCATGCTAATGAACCCCAACATGCACATTATTTGTATTATGCACTGTTTCAAAAAGCATACCCTATTTTCTGGTCCCAACCAAATTATGTTTACTTCCTTGTTCATTAAAAAAATCATGCTACGCATCTTGACATGGTGTCAGTGTGCCTCTGCTTCTTTCTCTGTAAAATGATGGAATTTGGCAACAGGAGAGGTTCTCCGATGCTGGTCTATGCAGGCTGCAGAATCACCTGAGGAGCTTTTAACAAATACAGGTCCCCAGGATAAACTCTGGGGGATTTGCAGGTGGGGTGGGACTCAGCAATCTATACCTTTCTCAAAAATTCCTGAAGGATTCGGGACGCCTGGGTGACTCAGTCGGTTAAACGGCTGCCTTCGGCTCAGGTCATGATCCCGGGGTCCTGGGATCGAGTCCCGCGTGGGGCTCTCTGCTCGGTAGGGAGCCTGCTTCTCCCTCTTCCTCTCCCCCTGCCTGTACTCGCTCTCTCTCTGACAAATAAATAAAATCTTAAAAAAAAAAAAAAATCCGGGCGCCTGGGTGGCTCAGTTGGTTAAGCGACTGCCTTCGGCTCAGGTCATGATCCTGGAGTCCCTGGATCGAGTCCCGCATCGGGCTCCCTGCTCGGCAGGGAGTCTGCTTTGCCCTCTGACCCTATCCCCTCTCATGTGTTCTTTCATTCTCTCTCTCTCAAATAAATAAATAAAATCTAAAAAAAAAAAAAAAATTCCTGAAGGATTCTAGTAAGTAGCCAAGCGTGTTTTTGAACCACCAGACCCACTGAGTGATGGGATTCGTTCGATGTCACAGAGTCTGAATTAATGACACTCATGTGCAAACAGCGACTTCTCCAAGACATGCACAATCTTTGGCTCATAGTGGGCTTTCTCATGCCCAAAGGGACTCCCTACAAGGCTCCCTTTGGGAGTCATAGTCAGTCTGTCAAGCCACGAGGTATCCTTTGGCCAAAGATGTCTTCCATAGTGAGTTTATCAAGGGATATGGGGGCTCTGGCTCCCTGAGGCTGCCTCCCTTCATGCTTGGATGCAGGCGGGCACTCACTCATTCCCTCACCCATTCCTGTGGGAATTATATGTCAACAAGTGTTTACTTGCTCCTGCCATGTGCCAGGCCCTGCTAAGCACTGGGAATACAATGTTGACAAACACAGAGGCAATTTCCGCTCTCTTTGACCTTACAGTATCCCAGGTGAGGGCAGTAATGAACACCACCACAAATACCTCATCACAACTTAGGTGAGAACTGTGGAAGCCTGACTCTAACTGGGAGGCTGCCGAAGGAATTTCTGAGAAACTAGCCTTAAGCTGAGATTTGAAAGACAGTAGCGGCTGTATTTACCTAGGGCTATTACATGCCACATACTATTCCAGGCACTTTGTAGAAACCAAGGCATTTAATCCTAACACAGCACGCTGAGGGAAGTACCGTTCTCATCCTTACTTACACACACACAAAATGAGGCACAGGAGAAGTCATTTGCCTAAGGCCACAGCCACGTGGGGACACCAAGATATGAACCTGAACAGTTTGAGTCCAGAGCCCACACTCTTAGGTACCATGTCCTGGGGCAACCTGGGGCAACCAGGCAGGGCCTGTATGAAAAATCCCTTCCAGAAGTTTGGCTGTGAGGGGAGGAGAGAGACAATGGGGAGCTGGAGTGTAATGGGAGTTGTAAGGATAGAAAGACAGCACGTTTACACTCCTTGCGGATTCTGAGAGGACTTTCTCCTCAACACTTGAAGGAAAATGAGGACCAAGGAAGTTTAAGGGAGAGTCTCACAACCAGACCTGGCAACTCGGGGCTCCTTCCAATACGCTGCTTTTCTGCAGCCCCACTCAGTCTCCCCACATCTCCCCAGAAGCCCCCCTTGCTCCCTCCCCGTTCTGCAAACATGCTCAGGGACTTCACAGATCTGAGCCAGAGACCATGGAGACCCTTCCAGAGGTTGGCAGCCTGTGATTTCCAGATCCGCGCTGGGAATGGGATGGACCTGTGCACTGAGAGCTGGTAATTCTTCCTCCAGCATCAAATGAAGCTCGTGGCCTCATAAAGCCTTCTGAAACATGGAGAAGCCCCTTCTTGGGAAATGTCTTCATTTACAGAGAATGACCTGAGACAAGTGTGCTTGAAGCCTGTGAAGTGTCTCGATATTCTACCCTCCAGTGCCTGCTCTTGGGAATACTGGAGAAATACTCCACCCGTTCATTACGTTTTAAAAATCCCAAATATTGTGTTCCAACCTTGGGCCTCATGCATAGACATTTGGTTGGTGAAGTAACGCTCCCCAGTTTCCGAAATCTGATTTGCGAGTCGCTGTTTGGTACAAGGCAAGGAAGCAGGTGTAGTGATCGCACAGACGAGGATCAAGAGACTGAGCATATCTAGGTATAAGCAAATATCCGCGGAGTTTCACTGAGGAGTGGGTGGAAAGCGGGCGGCAGAGGGACCAGATGGGGATGATGGTGGCAGCGTCTGCCCGCATGGCTGCCGGAAGCCACGCACCTGGCCGACCCTGGAGGGAACGGGAGGACGCTCTCTCTACTTTGGACGTGGATTCGCAATGGAGAGCGCCTCTTTCCCCAGACTGTGCCTTCCCAGCTGGGAGCTAGGAGTCACATCCCCTCTGTCTCCTCAGCGAGGAGTGGCTGCTGACACGTGATCGCCGGCCTTCTGTTCTCCAGCCGCCTGGCTTCTTCATCGACGTGGTAACTTCTGGGATGATAAACGGGATGCGGCCCACTCTGCTCTTGGATGGGACTCTTTCTCATGGGAACGCTGAGGCTTCACTAACCTGGCATATGGCCCTCCCGTGGTTGAAGGCTCCACCGTGCAGGAGAAGGAGAGTTCACAGTCTCCTCCACCGCTGGTACCTGCTACCCGAGCAGCAGCAGGGCCAAAAGCTCCAGCTTGCCCTGCTTCCACCTCTTTCTCCAGCCACTCAGTGCTGGCTCGTCAACAAGGCCATCGACCAGGTGGCATGCTGGCTGCTTAGGAAGAGGCTGGCTGACATCCAGAGTGTGCCACCCTGCTCGCCTGATTATTAAGAGCCTCATATGCAGTGGTACTCTTTGGTGACAGTTACATGGGATACAGTTATTGTCACACCTGGGACTCATTCTGCGAGGATCTTACGTATAACTTTCTCCCAGACGTCTTAGCAGTTCCGCTGGTCTCACTCCTTCCGAGCTTCTAAGCCATCCAGCCAGATGATTAGTTGCTGCCCAGGAATTAGTGAAGAGCTAGGTCTCTGACCATATCTCCTTTCAGGAACCCAAAATTCTTGCTCATTGCAAGGATTCCTCTGTCCTATAGGGCTGCCCTGCAGCTGGTGTCAGTCTTCTGCCTTGTTGCAGACCATTGTGGGGAACCTTCTGAAAACCAGACTCAACTCCTCCTCGGTCCAAGGGACACCCTCCCCCCGGTCCCCCCACCATGAAGTCACGGCCAAGGGGAGAAGGCAGGTGGCAATGGGGCAGAAGGTGTTGTGTTGGGGTTGTGTAGCATCTGTTCCAGCAGCCTAACTGTACCCCAGGACCTGCCCATGTATTCCATTGTCACTTGATGATGGGGTGCCTCTGCATGCATCCAACCTTGCTGGGTTAGATAACAGGCAATTTCTGATGGAGAGCTTAAGGCACGTGGCTACCAACGTCCCACGGCCGGGTATTCTATCTTCACCAGGGCGCAGCAGCAAGTTCAGGAGCTATTTCTCAAGAGAAGAATATTAATAGCCAGAGAGAGCTTGGTTTTGATCCCTGAACTCTGGGGCCTATTAGGGCTTGTCACGGGCTCCACAGAGCACCTTGGCTGCCCCAGGACCTTGGAATACCAGTGGATCACTTGGGTCACAGGGGCCAAATAGCAAGCTAGATCCCTGGAGAGCCTTCTCTTGCTCAGAACTTCCAGGAACAGCTCTCAAAGGCACACCTCAGTACCACGAGAACTACTTCCTCTTCTGTGACCAGAAAGTCACCTGTCAGTATGGGTACTCAGCTTTGCAGCTGCTAACCCCCGAGCCATGCTTCTGCCGCCATGTTTTGGAAGCCAGAATAGCTAGGAACCTGCCATGATCAGGAAGCCAATACGATCAGAAACAGGCATGACCAGGAAGCTTCACAGAAGAACCAGACATGTCCAGGAGGTTTTCTAGCAGATGCTACAGAAGCTGCAGAGGTTTCGTGTTTACCTCCCTTCTGCCTTCCAAATCTCACCCGAATGCCTATTTGACAGAATATAAATCACAGTCACTACCTGTGTTAATCTGCCAGGGCTGCCATAACAAAATACCGAAGCCTGGGGGGCTTAAACAACAGACATTTATTTTTTATTTACTTATTTTTTTTAATTGAGGAAGAATTGACCTATAGTATTATATTAGTTTCAGGTGTACTACATAGAGATTTGACACTTGTATATACTGTGAAATGATCACCACATGAAGTCTAGTTAACAACCATCTCCTCACGTAGTTACACGTTTTTTTCTTGTGGTGAGAACTTTTTTTTAAATTAATTAACTAATTTAGACAGCTCGAGGTGGGGATGGGGAGGGGAAAGGAGGAGGGAGAGAGAATCTCAAGCAGTCTCTGCTGTGTTCAGAGCCTGACGCGGGGCTGGATCACGACCTGAGCCAAAACCAAGAGTTGGACGCTTAACCGACTGCATGACCCAAGCGTCCCTCTTGTGGTGAGAACTTTTTAAAGATCTCCTCAATTAGCAATTCTCAGATATTCAATCCAGTAACACACACTTATTTTCTCACAGTTCTGGAAGCTGGAAATTCAAGGCGGAAGTGCCGAGGGGTTGGCTTCTCCCGAGGCCTCCCCCGCTGTGGCTTGTTGGCCGCCATCTTGCCGGGCTCTCACATGGCCTCTCTGTCTGTGCACGCACGCCTCTGGCCTCTCTCCCTCTTCTTGTAAGGACACGAATTCTACTGGTTGAGGGCCCCGCGCTGATGACTCCACGCAAGCTTAATTACGTCTTTAAAGCCCTGTCTCCGAATGCAGTCACACGAGGGGGTTAGGGCTTCAACCTATGAATTCTTGGGAACATAATTCAGCCCCTACGAGGACGCTAGCTGCAAATGAAGCGAAGGAAGGCAATGCCTGGCTTTCTAGACTCTACAGAACAGTAGTTGGAGGTGGAGAGGAATAATTCCAGCCAGTCCCCTGCATCTCACCCACTGGGAGGAGGCGCGGGTCAGGGGGCCCCAGCCAGAGGGCCCGGAGCCAGGCAGGGACACAGCTTCTCAGCATCACACATGGCGCATCTTCCCTGGGGCCCCAGCTTTCTCTGGGCTCCACACAGATGTAAAGCAAAGCAGCCTCATATTTCCTGGGCCCGGGGAAAGTTTGATGGGACCTAAGAATATCCTTCTGGCTAGCAGTGTTGAACCTAACCTTCCTGCTCCACCCTTCGGAACTAGGTAAGTGGACTGGTAACCAGCCTAAACCTCTCCTCACATATTATAACAGGTGCACCCCTAGTGACCCACGGTCTCTCAAACGTCTCGTCTCTTTGAAGCAGATACTATTACTATCCCTGGTTTTGGTCTCAGGACCCCTTTACATCTTCAAAATTATTTGGGACCCCACAGAGCCTTTGTTTGTTATGTGGGTTCTAGCTGTTGATATTCACTGTGTTAGAAACTAAAACAGAAGGAAATTTTAAACACTTATTTACTAAGGTATTCAAGCAACAATAAATCTATTACATGCTGACGTAACATTTTTATGAAAAATATCTCTATCTTCAAAACTGAAAATTGGGGCGCCTGGGTGGCTCAGTTGGTTAAGCGACTGCCTTCGGCTCAGGTCATGATCCTGGAGTCCCTGGATCGAGTCCCGCATCGGGCTCCCTGCTCGGCAGGGAGTCTGCTTCTCCCTCTGACCCTCCCCCTTCTCATGTGCTCTCTCTCTCATTCTCTCTCTCTCAAATAAATAAATAAAATCTTTAAAAAAAAAACTGAAAATAAGAGTAAGAGGAATGTCCTTGTGTTACAGTTTTGAAATCTCTTTAATGTCCAGCTTAATACCTCTGCTTCTTTTATATCTGCTACTGCTTTCAGTCTGCTGCAATATGGCACATCATGTAGATTCTGGAAATCTCCAGTGTATACTCATGAGGGACTGAGAGAGTAAAAAAAGGAAATAATGTCTTGGTATTACAAAAATAGTTTTGACATTGTGGGTCCCCTGGAAGGCTCCCAGGGACTCGGGGTGTTGTGGGGGGGGTGGTATCCAAATTACACTTTGAGAATCACTGCCCTAAGTCAGCATGTAAATTAAAGCAACGAATGCCTGGTGTGTAGCCTGCCTAAAAGAGGAGCTCCGTGGTGAAGCCTGACCCCAACAGCTCCTGAGCAGGAATTGCTAATTTACAACAATAAAGGATGTGGTAAGATACACACAAAAGTTTTAGGGGAGTGTGAAAAGAAGAAAGAGAGAAAAGCAGAGACAAGACAATTGGAATACCCTTGAGTGAGATTCAAGAAGAAAAATGGAACTTTCCTACATAATATTGAAAATCTCAAAAAGAGGGCAGCACGGAACTAAGCCAGAATGACAGCATCGGGAGTCCTCTGCTAGAGGATGTGGGAAGAGAAGCAGGAAGGCAGGCAGGCAAAGGGGAGGCAAAGTATATCAGCTGGGGCGTCTGAAATGAGTGACGAGAAGGGGTTTCTCTTCCATCTTGTTTTAAGTAGTTTCAGAATCCGGAACAGGAAGGCACTGTAGCGATTATCTGTTCCATGACGGCATTTTACAGTGAGGCAGCTGAAGCCCAGAGAGGTTGTTACCCATCCGGGTTCACACACCTGTCATCAAGCAGCCCGCACCAAAACCTGTTCTTCCAGCTCGCCTGTATGAGCAGGACAGAAGAGCAAAATAGACCCTCTGTCTCTCCCTCTGTCTCTCTCTCTCTCTCTCTCCTTACATATACTCAGACACAGACAACATACACATATTCATGTTTTTTTTCCCCTTACTTTCCAAATTTCCTATTAACAAAGTCTAGGGAAATCAGTATGACCTGCCTCGATGATTTCTCTTACCTCCTTTGTGCACAAAACATGACTCAGCGACAGTCATGGCACCAGGTTCAGGCCTGTGGAAACATCTGTGTGTGGCAGATGTGACACCGCCCTTCCCCCTTTTGTGAGAGAAGTCAGTTCTGGTCTCAGCTCCCTTTGATTTGAAGGAATAGATGTGCAGGATCTACAAGAAAGCGTTAGTTTGCATGCGTCCAGGCGGCCACAAGAGGGCAGCACCTGAAAGAGCAGTGCAGGGTCCCTTTGCCTTGTGGAAACTCACCAGAAGCTTCCCGGGAAAATTGCAGCCTTGCTGAACCGTTAATTAGAAGAGTCAGAGTATTCATGGTTTCCTCTTAAATGGCCCGCCTACTAGGAAAAGTAGACCATCATCGTGAGGACCAGAATAAGGTTTCCACTGAATCCTTTTGGAAATGTATCTATTATTTCTAATCTATTTGTTATTTTCAACCGAAAGCAACTTGTAATCTTCTCCATGATTTCCACTGCCTTGTTTCTGAGGAAGTTGAAATGAACCTTATGTTTCATGTATTTTTTCAATTGTTAAGATGAGGACTGCCTGTCACATCTGACTGCCTGTCACATCTAAAGACCCAGAGTTCCTGGATCTTTAACACCCGGTGCGTCGGACAAACGCCCAGATGCACCCTTTCCCCCGCCCCCACCCAAGCTAAGGGACAATGCTGGCTCCTCAGTGATGGAAATCCCTTTGGGTGGACGCTGGCATTCCTGGGTCAGAGGGCAGCTAGGAGGACTGCTCAGGCCCATGCTGCTCTGGGGGTTTCGGGACCCGTGATCTGATCCGACTGTGGGGCCAGCCCAGAGATATCACGAACCTGAGCCCGACCCCCCTTGGGAGTGAGGGCAGGTCTGAGTGCAGAGTGACTTGGTAGCCCTGGCTGAGGCATGGCCCAGGGAGGTGTCTGCAAGCCTTTATCTCTAGCGTTGCCCCCAGCCCAGCAGCAGCACCTGGGAACTTGTTAGAAACGCAAAGGCTCAGTTTCCACCCCAGACCAGCAGCGTCGGAGACTTCGGGGCTGGGGCCCGGCAGTCAGTGCTTCAGCAGGGCCTCCAGATAATTCTGATCCACACGCAAACTGGAGAACCAGCAAAGCAACATTTCAGTGGTAGTGTTCATGGTTGCATAGCCAGGGGAAGCTTGAAGTAAAGTATGGAGGAAGCGCGCGAGAGAATATAGAAAAAAGAAGAAAAACGGAGGAAAGGCATTTTCAAGCGAGCGTAGAATGGAAGGGCTTCTCCTACCCTGCCTGGGTGTGTGAGGACTGCTCCTGCCCCACGGTATTGTCAGCAACTTCGTATCTGTCCAGAGCTTTCCCCTCTCCTATGTCAAATTTATTTGGCTAAAAACAACTTTTGTGGTAGTGACCTTTTATTCAGCTAATATTACTCCCCTCACTGCCTCTAAAGCACACAGAGAAATTGGAGGGCTGATGAAAATCTTTCAGGTCTACTAAATACTAAAGCCTTCCCAAACACTGTGTACTTTTTAGAGAGAGTTTCTTTTTATTGGGATTTTGGATTATTGAAAGGTTATCTGTGTCCTGTTCCTAGAGGGATTAGAATAAAACAAAAGAGAGCAGAACATATCGTGATGTGTGTCGTGTGCTGTCCTCCCTCAACTAGCTCCACTTGTCTGACCACGGTGTGGGCAGCCGGTGGGAAGAATCTGAAGTCATTCCAGAAAATATCACCATGAGCCCGGGAGGCTGAAGCTGATGCAGATGGTTGCTCAGCAGCCCCCCGAGAATGTGAAAATTCTCCCACGTGAAGTGATTCCTTCCAGACTTCTGCAGCTCTAGCTGCGGGAGGTGCGTGTGACGTCCTCGTGCCTCAGTTTCCCTTTCTGGACAATGAGAACTTCAGGGCCTCAGTACCTCTGACAGCCATATGGACCTTCTGCCCGACTCTGTTCCTTCTCTCTTCTCTCGCTGTCCCCCTTGCTCTGTTCTGTGTCATGGCCATCTCCACTCCTTGAAATTCCTGCTCTAATCCACATATTTTGTGCTGTTTCACAATCTTAAATTAATTCTCATTCAATCCAGCAAATTACTTGCCCATCTTGTTTGTACCCCATGAACTCTCTGCCTTGAGGTATGGAAGTAGACACTATCAATAGACCTGTTTTATAGTTGAGGGAAATGAGGTTCAGAGGAGTTGGGTGAGTTCCCCAAGATCACACAGCTAGTAAATGACGGGGGGGGGGCGGTTCCAGTCAGGCATCTGACCCCCGAGGCGGTGCACTCAGCGAGTCTCATTATTAATACTGGCTTTTCCTACCTTACAGTTTTGTTTTAGAAGGAAATGAGACAGCATCTGTAAGAAACTGTCAAAAAAGTTAAACCCCATAAAAAGGGAAGGAAGGGTGCTCTATTTTTTCAAGCTAGTAGGAGACCCCACATTCCATCCTCCCTGATCAGTTTCTGTTCCCGTTCAAGTTGTCTCATCATCTGACTTAACCAACGTGCTCAAATAAGAGGGAACAACGATGTTCAAAGTCTGAAGCACCAGCTCCACAGACCGCAGCTGCAGGATGAATGGAAGTGCAAGCAGGTGAGGCCGAGCAGTAAGACCGGCGTCCCTCCCCACTGAGTCACGGACCCCAAGCGCAGAGCAACAATCAGAGCCCACGACGCTGCGGGGACACAGCGGAATCTGTCCCCACGGCTTCCCCTCAGCCAACGGGGCTTCTTCTTCCACTTACAATTCTCTCTTCTCCATTCTCATCTCTCTCACTCTGATTCCCTCTTCTATCTTCACACTTTTTTTTCCCTCTTCGTGAGAGAGACTGCTGTTTGTCCACCCACATCCACTTGCTCCCTCGTTCATAATAGCAGACACTCAATAGCCAGGCACGGGGCTGCCCGTCGGGAGGCCACTTCCCAGCCTCCCTTGCAGGTGGGTCAGGATGTGTTGCTGTAGGCTCATCAACTAACCAGCGTTCCACTCTGGTGGGGGCCGTTCATAGTGGGGGGAGGCTATACACGTGCAGGGAAGGGGGTGTATGGGCAGTCTCTGTATCTTCGCTCAGCATTGCTGTGAATCTGAAACTGGTCTCATGAAGTCCTTTAAAAGAAGCAACACACATTCTCAATTCAGAAAGCTTAGAGAGACTAACGAGGGGAAAGGAAAAGAAATGAAACAAAGAAGGAAAATCACTCACAATTCTACTTCCCCAAGCTGGGGAAAGATGACTGTTAACATTTTGGAGTATAAACTTCCAGGATTTTCTTTCTATGTGCACATTCACTTTGCCCTCTGCACAAATTTAAATGTTTAAATTGGCTTCCAGAGTAACTTTATCACTTCGTGTCTTAATATATCCTTGTTGTCATTGTTGATTTTTACATTACAAATGATAACTCTGAAAGCACATGATAAGAAAAGTTCTTCCTTTGGTATTTGAAAAAAAAAAAATTGCCCATGGGTTCACATAAAAAAGAAAAAAAATCCCTCAGTAATGGCATGAATATAAGAAAAAGTTGTTATTTTAAAAAAGCCCTTTAATATAGTTTACCAGAAATTCATGTCTATTTTTTTATGTGCCAATATACATATTTCTTTGTTTTCTTAAGATTTTACTTATTTATTTGAAAGAGAGAGATTGAGAGAACAAGTGGAAGGAGGGGCAGAGGGAGAAGCAGACCCCCAGCAGAGCAGGGAGCCCAACACAGGGCTCGATCCCAGCACCCTGGGAGCATGACCTGAGCTGAAAGCAGACGCTTAACCCACTGAGCCACCCAGGTACTCCAGTATACATATTTTGTATTCCTGACTCAACAATTAGAGACAGACACGTTTGCCCTATAAAATCCAGGCAGAGGCTGCCTGATGGCTGGCCCTGTGGGCAGAGATGAGCTGGATGCTTATGAATTCAGCAACGCTGATCTCTTCTATTCTGTTACTGGACTCCTCCCAAATTCAGACACAAACCGGCTCTGAAAGAACACAATTTCCCAGTGCCTCCCTGGCTGTCGAGCTTACTCACATTACTTCTATGCCATGTCCTCTTAAAGTGTATGTATGCTCCCTCTGCATCACAGAAGGACAAGCCACTTAATTCTCTAACCTGTAGACCATCGGGGGACCTGTGCCTAGACCTCAGATGCAGGAAGAAGGAAACACAATTTCCTTTCATCCCCTACTACAGTGTGATCAAAGTATCTTGAGAACTTGAGCTTCCTAGGCCAAAGGACAAAAGTGGGTAAATCACCATTGTGCTCCTCAGGGTCCACTCCAACTTCTGCAGTCCAAACCATGCACGGCTTAAACAATCAATGAGGAAGGCTTCGGTCAGATGCCCTGAAGAGGGGAATCATTCTTGTTTGGGGCCACAGCTTCTCTGGTGTGTCTGATACGGGATTTCTGACACACACTGTTGTTTGGATGGTCCTCCAAAATGCAGTACGGTTGCAGAGGACAGGCCCATGGGATGGAACATTGCGGATGTTTCCTGGCAATGGCCCTTTCTCAAAATCCAATCAATGGAGCTGTTGGGGCCCAAAGAGAGATGACCTGAAAGTGGCTGGGACCCTGTGGGTAGCTGAAAGGCCTCATTCAGAATAAGGCTGGAGGCTCACTTGTGCACATGAGGCTGCTTCCAACTCCACCCATGTGGCCTGGCTGAGTGCTAAGGGGCGGAGGGGACCAGGGAGAAGGCTGGTGTCCAGAGCCTCCCGTCATCACTGCCTGTGCCCTGCCTTCACGTCAGGCAGGTGCACTTACCCACTTCCTGTCTCCATCATCTTGACCATTCCCTGATAAAGAGTTCTAGAAAAGTTCCTCTGATGGGCTAAATGTTTGCCTTAAGGTCAAGGCTTTCTTGTTTTTCACTTCCAGCGTCATTTGTCTTCAACGGCAGTGCATGCAATATTGCATTTGGTCTGTGGCCAGACTTCTCCCCGTTTCCTGATCTGCTTCTCCTGAACCTCAGGGAAGTCTGGCTGGCCTGCTTATTTAGGATTCCTAGTGTTTTTTCATCTCTGACAGCCCTGTCTTCCTCCCCAATGTCCAAGTTCTTCTCTAGGTTCTGTCTCACCTTTCTGTCTGGTTTGCCTCAAACCCCCTCATTCCCATGGAGCCCTGGTCACTAATCTGATTTTGATCATCCCATTGCTCAGGAAAGAGTCTTTCTAGAATCTGTATACTGACCAGAAATACTGAAGCTAGGGACAGACACCAGTGCCGAGTCAGACATGAGTAGACAAATTGAAGAGTCAAGCATGGGTGGGGAAGGACCTTGGTCAGGAAGGAAATGTCAACAATCAATGATGAAACCTGAGCCAAAGAAATGGGAAAATCCCACGGCTGAGAAAAACCCAAGATAAGAGACAGCTGGGGCTGGTGTGGGTGTAAGCAAGAAACCACACATGTTGAATCTGGATGAACTAGGTAGAGAGACATCTGCTGAAGCAGAGTGGTTTCTGAAGGCTTCCAGTGGTGTTTGAAGCCTGGCTTCTGATCAGCATGTGCCTCTATTTCGAGACCATTCAATTGGCTCCTGAAGACTGGATCTGCCTTGGTTCCCTCTTCCCAAGGCTCTTATGGATCCTGGCTTCCTTTGGTCATGGTTGAAAAAGGCATCTGATCTACACAGCTGGTTTGGCCTTCTCCATGAAACATTTTAGTTGAATTGTGTTAGAACTGGGATTCTTTTCCTTGGAGTGTCTTTGGGTGGTTACATGGATGCTCTGGGCAGGAAAAACTTTGAACCACTGGGGATCATGAATCCCACAGTCCCCCAAGCCCCAGAACCCACTGCTGAGTAACAGAGTCCCAAAGCCTTGTGTTTGGGATCCTGACTTCTCTTGACATCGTTCCCTCTCTTCTGCTTAACCTCCTGTCCTCACTTCTCCTGATCCTCACAACTCGGTTGTATGGCAGGCTCCAGAACTTTGCTTGCTTTATGGGCGTGGGGCAGAGTCTGAAGACTTTAGCTCTTTCCTGAAACATTTATTTATTTACCTATTTATATAAGATTTATTTATTTATTTTAAAGAGAGTGAGCTGGGGGACGGGGAGAGGGAAAGAGAGAATCTCAAGCAGACTCCCTGCTGAGCTCAGAGCCTGACGAGGGGCTCCATCTCATGACCCTGTGATCATGATCTGAGCCGAAATCAGGAGCCAGCCACTGAACCGACTGGACCATCCAGGTACCCCTCCAGAAGTGTTTTGTTCGTAGAGAATATATTTCTGTTGTTTAAGTTCCGCCCCCCCGCCTCCGCCCATTGTCACTCTTTGGGGTGGTAGCTCTAGCCAACAAATACCCTGGCGGGGCGTCCAGGTGGCTCAGTCGTTAAACGTCTGCCTTCGGCTCGGGTCATGATCCCAGAGTCCTGGGATCGAGCCCCGCATCGGGCTCCCTGCTCCGTGGGAGGCCTGCTTCTCCCTCTCCCACTTCCTCTGCTTGTGTTCCCTCTCTCGCTGTATCTTTCTCTGTCAAATAAATAGAATCTTTAAAAAAAAAACAAAACAAAACAAAACCACTGGCATGGGCTGGAGCCAGGCAGCAAATCCAGGCTGGGCTCCAACGTCCCTGCTTCAGACTGTGAGGACGAGGCGTGCCATCAGCCTGCTGGAAAGACGGGGTCCTAAACAACACATTACAAATATACTTCCGAGTGTTTTAGAAGAACCACTAGGGATGAGGAGAGGCAGTGCTGGGTGAATTGACCCTCAAGGCTTTGTGTTCCATGTCCTCTATGTTCCCGGCATGGGCAGTGAGAAGATGAACTGCCAAGGTTGACGACCGATGCCCAAGAAGGGCAGCAGGCCCGCGGGGAGGGCCCTCTCGACAAAGCGCTCCCCAGACACTCACACGATTTCTGGACAAACAGGTAATTACAAAACATGGTTTTGTCCTTGCTTTTCACCAGCTGGACTGTGTTTGCTGTTCACAAAGTTTGGTCCCTACTAATCTCCATGCTTCAAATCAGGAAAACACTTCTGCTATAGCACTTCAGCGGGCTTCATGGAGACAAGCAGACCTAGAACACCTTATTTGCTTTATTTGCCAGATAAATAGCTGGAAGGCTTACGGGTGCAGAGACCTGTAAGCAGCTGAAGTGATGGGAAATACACTATTTTGCGAATTAAAGTTCAACTGATGAGGGGCACTGGGGAAGATGTGCTCATCAAATACGGAGGGCGTGTGTGGATTTAAACCCTTGCTTCAGTGCAGATCATCTGTAATCATTCGGAGGAAGACGCCCCAACACAGCCACAAGATGCAGGGAAGAGTCTAAAAGCAAGATTACTATGATAGAAGCAAAGTATTTTCTAATGACTTCTATACCATTCCTTGTCAATGGTGGTACACACAATTTAAGCTATACCAGGGTATTTTTATATACAGCTCACTTGGTAAAAACCAAACCGAACCCAAACCAAAATAATAACAACATTCTCCCAAATCATTCTTGAATGGAGGAGAACCTTTTTTTTTGGTGGGTGGGTGGACAGTGAATGAGCAGGTGTTCCTGTCTCTGGGCATCTGACCGAAGCCAGGCCAGGCAGAGTCCTTCCTGGGATGGCAGAACTTGCACGGAGGAAAAGGGTCAGTCTCTCTGTCTGCTGCTGGAGCTGGGAAACTAGGCTCGAGAACTCTTGGCAGGGATTATCTGTGGCATGTGGAGGAAGCTGGTCTGCACCGAGAAGGAAGAGATGAAACCTCTCCTGAGAGAAGCAGAGACCAGAGGGACAGAACGAGAGAGAGCCCCAGCTCCATCACTCCCTCAGCAAGGCCCCGAGAGAAACACTTTCTTTAGTTCTGGGTATTATCTCAGCAGCCTGCTAAGAAAACTCTTGTTTCTTGTGTATGTTGGAGTTCAGTCTTCTGTCATTTGCAACCAAATACTTTGGAGAGACCAAGGTGGAGATGACCACTGGAAGCCAGGAGTGAGTCAGCCTGAAGGACAAAGCAAAGACAAAGGAAGAGAGTGGGGGTGGGAATGTTCCAGAAAGGATTGTCCGCTGCCTAAATAGAAACCTTCCCAGGCCTCTACCATTTTCCAGGTAAAGGTGCAGCCAGTTCATCAAACTGGGAGTCTGGAAATTCTGCTAATCGGCCTTGCTCCCCAGAAATTCCCCCCTGACCTCTTTGAGCTTACTTATAAAACCTATGGGTCACTCTGTGCTATTTGTTGGGTCAAAGTATCAGAACTTGAGCTTCCTAGGCCACAGGACAAAAGTGGGTAGATCACCATTGTGTTCCACAGGGGCCGCCCCAACCTCTGCAGTCCAAACCACATGTGGCTTAAACAATCAATGAGGAAGGCGATTAAAAAATAATAATAATCTCACAGATCAGGTAAGTCCAGAGATAAGGCACACTCTAGGGTTCTAGGGTGCAACTCAGTGATGTCGATAAGCCCCCAGGTTCTTAGGTTCTTTCCATCCTACCTAGTTTGTATTATTGTTCCCCAGTAGTTACTGTTCCCTTCTGTGAAGACTGCCATCCTTGGTATATTATCTTCCTTCTCAGATTGGTCTTAGATTGATACGGCAATTCCGGGCATCACCTCCTGGCATGACAACATCCAGAGCTAGCGGAGAGACCCTCTGTTCCAGGGGCTTCCTCTAAGAACAAGGGACTTTTCAAGGAGGCCTCAGGAGACTTCCTCTCATGTCTTTTTTTTTTTTTTAAGATTTTATTTATTTATTTTGACAGAGACAGCAAGAGAGGGAACACAAGCAGGGGGAGTGGGAGAGGGAGAAGCAGGCTTCCTGCCGAGCAGGGAGCCCGATGCGGGGCTCGATCCCAGGACCCTGGGATCATGACCTGAGCTGAAGGCAGATGCTTAACGACTGAACCACCCAGGTGCCCTCCCTCCCCCCCTTTTTTTTAAAAGATTTTATTTGTTCATTTGAGACACAGAGATACACAGAGAGAGCACACGTAGGGGGAGAGGCAGAGGGAGAGGGAGAAGCAGCCTTCCTGCAGAGCAGGGAGCCCGATGTGGGGCTCAATCCCAGAACTCTGGGATCATGACCTGAGCTGAAGGCAGATGCTTAACCATCTGAGCCACCCAGGCACCCCTTCTCCTCATGTCTTATTTGCTGCATGGGGTAGATGAATACTTAAAAAAAAAAAAAACAAAATCTAGTTTCTGTTAGAAAGGAAAAGCGATGAGGGAGTGCTCCCAATGGTGGTGGTGGGAGTCCGTCCCAGGCAGAGCAGGAGATAAGGCCATGGCCTGCCCAGGTTGACGGCTGTGATTGCCACACTCCCCCAGTATGGCTCGGCTTGAGTGGCCTGAAGCTTCTCCGTATTCAGTAGATGGGTCAGCAGTGGAACGTCTATTAGTATAAATAACACTAATGAAAAATAATCAAAATCCAAAAAAAACCACTAATCCACAAAACTCCCTGCCTGAGCCCACTCTTCCCCAAATCACATTCCTATCTAGCTTCAGGGGGAAAAATCTGTAGTCACCGAGTTCCGTATTTATACATACATTCTAGTCACTGAAGAAATAGAAGACATAGACCCAACCCTCAGAAGCCGCTACACTCTAGTTAGGGAGAGAAAAGAATCACAGCGGAAATATTCAAAGAACAGAGCAAGCCCACGGGGCAAAAGTCTCCAGCCTGAGTTGCACGGACCCCAGGAACAGACAGGGACTCGGGACCGAGTGGCGTTTGTCTCATCCGCTAGAGGGCGCTGGGGTGCGGGGTGGGGGCGGGGAGAACAGCGGGAAGTCTGTTCTGCCCCATCATTCCCAGCGTCTGGCAGGTGTTCAGGCAGTGTTTCCCCAGCTTAGTTAGAGGGCGTCCGGGAAGCTCTTCTGCTACCTCACTCCACCTCTGTTGGCTTATTTTCACACTGACCTTAAAATGTGTATGTGTATGAAATACATCGTGTCCTCAAAAGTGTGTATAATGTACCTTTATTTTTATTTTTATTTTCTAGGTAGGCTCCACACCCGGCGTGGAGCCCAGCTAGGGGCTTGAACTCACAACCCTGAGATCAAGACCTGAGCTGAGATCAAGAGTTGGGTACTTAACTGACTGTGCCACCCAGGCACCCCTATCATGTACCTTTAAAGTTAAAAAAAAAAAAATACTCATGTGGCCACCAACCATTTTAAGAAATAAAACATGGCCACAGCCCTTGAATCTCCCAGAGGCCCCACACTTTGCGCAGAGGTAACCATTCGTCTCATTGTCGCTCTCTTGCTTTACTTTAGAGTTTTACCGCAAATGTATGTATGTATCCCTATGCAATGCACTTCGGCATAATTCACTATTTGTATTTAATATTTCATTGTTTGAATACAGCGTCATTTATTTGTCCATCCTACTGTTGATGGACGTTTTGGTTGCTTGAATTTTTGTTATTCTGAATGATGCTGCAATGAACTTGCTCGTGTATGTCTCTGATGTACATACGCGTGTAAGAGTTTCTCTAGGACTCAGGCTGACAACTTGCACTGCTGCCTCACAAAGTATGCACACCTTGGGGCGCCCGGGTGGCTCAGTCGTTAAGCATCTGCCTTCGGCTCAGGTCATGATCCCAGGGTCCTGGGATCCAGCCCCTCATCGGGCTCCCTGCTCAGCGGGGAGTCTGCTCCTCCCTCTCCCTCTGTGCTCTCTCCCCGCCCTCTCTCTTTCAAATAAATAAATAAAATCTTTAAAAAAAAAAAAACAAAAAAACAAAGTATGCACACCTTCAGTTGTACTAATTCATGCCGATTTCTTTCAAAAGAATTGCGCCAGTTTACTCCCTGACCCGCAGGACTTGAGAGCTTCTGCTGCCCTGCATCTTCATCCATCCTTGTCCCACAAGACTTTTACATTTGTGTCCATCTGGGCCATGTGAAATCCCATTACCAGTTTTGGCTGTATTTCCTTCTTGATGACTAATGGGGTTAGGAAGTGTTTCCTATGTTGATTAACTATCCGTGATCCTTCTGCGAATGCCACTTTTTAAAAAAATGTCTTTGAGTCAACTGTTTTACTTTTATGGAGTCTTCTTACCTTTAGTAGCAATGTAGAGATTTACACAGGTTGAACAAAAGCATGTCCTCCATTTTTATTTTTAAACCAGAATATAACTGGACAAATTGATTGCGCAGCCTAGGTCAAGCCTGGAGTGTTCTCCATGTCCCTGCATCTGGTAAGACAAGCCCACCAGTGAACGTGCCTCATGTCGCTGTCATTTTAGGGCATTGTCTGACAAGGTTCCTCAAGGTCATTCTGACTGTCTGGATAGGGGAAAGCAACTCTGTTCCTTTTACTATTTTCTACTGATTAGGACCAGGAAACCTTACAACTCTGTAAAGTTAGATGTTTATAAAAATACTTGCTGGTGAGATGCAGATTTTTATCTGGTAAAGGAGATAATTCTAAAAGTTATGACTTGGGATACCTGGGTGGTGCAGTTGGTTAAGCGTCTGACTCTTGGTTTCAGCTCAGGTCATGATCTCAGGGATGTGGAATGGAGCCTGCCAAGTTCTGCACTCAGCGGGGAGTCTGCTTAAGACCCTCCCTCTGCCCCTCCCCCCCACTCTCTCTCAAATAAATAAATATTTTTAATAAATAAATAAATAAAAGCTGTGACTTTTTTGCCTTGTAAGATATTAAGCCATTTAAAAAGTATAATTTAGAAATCACAATCTAACCGTTTATCTATATATCTCTATCACCTATCTATCCACACATATATGAATTTCTTATATCTTCCCTTGAACTGGCTTTGTCATTCTGCTGGTTTTCTCATTAACGAGTAAAATGAAACTTTGACATGTGCTCATTATGTATTTGTGTGTGTTTTTTTTTTTTTTTAAAGATTTTATTTTTTAGAGAGCGAGCGAGAGAGAAACAGCATGAGAGGGGCAAGGGTCAGAGGGAGAAGCAGGCTCCCCGCTGAGCCGGGAGCCCGATGTGGGACTTGATCCCAGGACCCTGGGATCATGACCTGAGCCGAAGGCAGACGCTTAACCATCTGAGCCACCCAGGCGCCCCTGTATTTGTGTGTTTTTAAAAACAATTTTGAAAAGTATACTTGGATATTTCTGTCCCCTGTGCATGTGCCCATTAAAAGTCAAGCTCCAGGGAGCCTGGGTGGCTCAGTCGTTAAGCGTCTGCCTTAGGCTCAAGTCATGATCTCAGGTCCTGGGATGGAGCCCCACATCGGGCTCCCTGCTCCGGCGGGGGGGGGGAAGCCTGCTTCTCCCTCTCCCACTCCCCCTGCTTGTGTTCCCTCTCTTGCTATGTCTCTCTCTGTCAAATAAATAAAATCTTAAAAAAAAAAAAAAAAAATTCAAGCTCCAGGCCACCAGGGGTCAAAAAATACCAGCCATTGTATCGCTTGCCCTCTGAATTCAAGCTTTATTGTCATATCTGCTCTCTGAGGAATTTCTTTACTTTCCTGACAGTTCAACTGTGCATTAAATTAAAAAACAAATTCGGTGTGCTGTATTGAAAGGGTTCTGTCTGAATATATAGTCTGCCATATGGATCAAAATGGAAGTGCTTCCAACTGATTTTTTAGCCGTTTGATGTTCGTTACATTTTGCTAACCAAGGCCTTCCGGGAGCAGGAAAATGCCTCTCTGCTCTCTGGGTTTGGGGAGCCACAGGGCGGCACGGAGGCTGTGGGTGTGTAGGGCACAGGAATGGGGAAGAGACAAGGAAAGGCGGGCACCCCTGTAGGAGGGTAAGGTCGGGCCCATGCCCAGGGGCTTCCCCGTTGTGAAACTCGGGGCTACCCCAGGGTGAAGAGGAGGCTTATGCCCAACAACAGCAGCAACAAAACTGACGCCTCCTGCGCTGTGGGCATAGAGACCGCTGCTGTCCCCCCCCCTGGGGCTGGAGGCCCCGTCCCTGGGTGTCTAACCCCCCAAAGCGGGGTTTGCCTTGCATTCTGCTCCCTCTCTCAGAGTCCTGCTTGCACCTCAGGGTGTGGGGGGCTGACTGTGCCCAGCGGACTGAGAGCCCACAGGAGCTGGACGATTGGCCTTGCTGTCCTGATTGCACTCCCAGAAGCTCTGAGGCTTGAGTTGGCCCTTTGCATGGCATTGCAAACCCCAGCAAGGAGACAAAGAAACCTTAAGAAGAAAGAGAAAATAACAAAACACTGTCAGGTTGTGAAATTCAATGTGTCTGTGCATCTACTATAGGGGAGGTGCTGTTTTGAGAGTAATCAGTTCTTAAGGAAAAATTCCAGATTTCCAAGATGGTCCTGCTTTCAAATATTCCGCCCTAAAGTCAAACTAGTTATCAGAACTTTGTCTCCATGCTTGGACTGGAAACTATGTAATGTATCCAGACCATGTCACTTCTTTCTAATCTGGAATCTGCTATTTACTGGTTAAATAAGCACCAACAAGTCACCTACTCTCTCAGCCTCTGCCTCTTCTTCTGCAAAATGCAGAGACTCCTACAGAGTAAACATCTATCCTCTGGTTCTGCCTTGAACCTCCTCTGTCTAATGGGGACACTGTACCCATTTGGAGAACAACCCCTCTCCCACTGCAGCCTCCCAATCATGGGGTTCTACAGGGGGCTACAGTCACAGTTCCCATTACTCCTTGCCTCTGGGGGGTGGCATATATCTCAAACCAGTTAGAATCCTCCATAATCCGGGGCGCCTGGGTGACTCAGTCATTAAGCGTCTGCCTTCGGCTCAGGTCATGATCCCAGGGTCCTGGGATCGAGCCCCGCATCGGGCTCCCTGCTCGGCGGGAAGCCTGCTTCTCCCTCTCCCACTCCCCCTGCTTGTGTTCCCTCTCTCACTGTGTCTCTCTCTGTCAAATAAATAAATAAAATCTTAAAAAAAAAAAAAAATCCTCCATAATCCACCCCCCCTAGAATTAAGTGATTCCTTGTCTTTCTATCTGTGAAGCTGGGCAGGTAATGTCTCCCCTCTTCCCCCAGCTGCTGGCTGCTAGATTGGGGCCCCACAGAGCCTCACTGAGCCTGCTGGGCTCTCATCCATCCAGGACAAGCCATCACTGTGGCAGACCCAGCTCAGTGTGGGATGGGGAGGGGCTTCCAGGCTCCCAGGAAGTCCCAGCCTTTTGGGGCCCCCTGTGTTCCCTCCCTGTTGTGGGGAGCTGGGGGACAATCTGCCAGGTGGCCGGTGACCCTCTCCAGGGCTCCCTGGGATCGTGTTCAATTTTAACAAATGCACAACCCTGATGTGTTGGCGCTTCTGGCAAGAACATATTTTGGCAAATGGAAAATTACTAATGAAATTAAGTACCATTCCACGTAGCATCTGTTCTGTGACCAATTTACCAGCTTCTGAGTGAATTGGCACTTGAGCCTGTCCTCAGATACAGCCTACGACGCTTCTTGCTTCCGGCTGCAGAGAGCCTCTGTGGGGAGAAGGAGCCAGGGAGGAATGTTGACAGCCCACCATTTCCTTCTATTATTGAAGCCAGCACTTCCTTCCCATTCTCCCCATTTCCATGTGCGTCTACCTGTACAACTGTAAGAATGTTCTGTATTGGGTAAGACTTTACTGGTCACCAGTGACAGAAACCTAGTTTTACCCAGGTTAAACCACAAGGGGATTTTATTATAAAAATACCAGAGGTATCACGGAGCCCAGGACGGGAATGAGGGGACCTCTGGAACATGGAACTCAAACGTGGTCGGGGCTGTCCATCTCTCAGCTCTGTTCTGCCCTGTACATCCCACTGGGTCCTCCTCTCCTTTCTGTTATCTCTCCTTGTGTGATTCCCGAGGAAACATGACTGCATGTAGACCCAGATACTGAGGGAAAGACTTTCTGTGCAAACTGTGTATGGTGCCCACACCTGGACAGGACCACTAACGATGCCACAACAGGATAGGCCCTGAGGCCAGCCCGCTGTGGCCCGGAATCTGCCAGGACCTGTGGTCGGGATCAGGATCCTGTTGGAACATGGGGGCTGCTCCTGGCCCTCTGCCTGTCTCCATACCCTGTTCTTAGAAGCTGAGGACTTGCTTGGGAACGGGTCTGTGCCTATACTCCCCTGAACTATCTCCCAGGAGCTGCCACGCCCCAGAGGTGTCCGGCCCCAGCAGGTAGACATAAAAACAGATTCCAGGGTGCCTGGGTGGCTCAGTTGGTTGCGTGACTGCCTTCGGCTCAGGTCATGATCCTGGAGTCCCGGGATCAAGTCCCGCATCAGGCTCCCTGCTCGGCGGGGAGTCTGCTTCTCCCTCTGACCCTCTCATGCTCTCTCTATCTCATTCTCTCTCTCAAATAAATAAATAAAATCTTAAAAAAAAAAAAAAAACAGATTCCAAATCTTCCTGAGATTCAGATGACAGCGCTGGCTCCTCATCATTCATAACATTATACATGTCTTATACATGTCTAAAATTACCCTAATTATTTATATTTACTTGTTTATTGTCTCTCTCTCTCCCTACTACAATGAAATGCCATGCAAGCAAGAACCCTGTCATGTGCCCCTTGCAATCTGTATTTTTGTATCCTCTGGGTAAATACCTAGTAGTGCAATTGCTGATAGGGTAGTTCTATTTTTAACTTTTTGAGGAACCTCCATACTGTTTTCCAGAGTGGATTCCCACCAACAGTATAAAAGGGTTCCCCTGTCTCTGCATCCTTACCAACACCTGTTGTTTCTGGTATTGTTAATTTTAGCCATTCTGTCCATGTCCTACTTATTAATCTCTTTGTTTGTACCCCAAGATTCTGTCTTTGCCCCAACATAACATAGATAGCCAAAGATGAATTACCTCCTTTGGGGAGTAAGGGGTCACTTCAGAATCTGAGACTAAGGCGGTGAATTCTTGACTTCTAAGATCAAAGGTACCATTCGGATGTAAAAACAAAGATATGAACGGGGATGCTTTGTCTTTTTTCTTTTGAATCCCTTTGAAAACTCTAACCCCGGGCATGGAGAGAAAAGTTAGAGTGGACCTGGTATAGATTACAAGAGCTGACTCTGCTTTCCCCCTTCCAGCAGAGTCCTAAAGGTGGAACGAGGTATAAAGATACATGCTGATTTCTAAGATCCGTAATTCCAGAGTGGAAGTGCATCATCTGGACCTCTGAACACCTTGCTAGGGTCCCCTGAGCCGCAATGATGGAAGATAACACAATAGAAATGGATGGAGGGTTTCAAGGCCAGATGACGCTGAGTGATGTACCAAACTCACCTGGGAGTCAGAAAGACTGGGGAAGCTAGCCAAGAAAGGACCCAAAGAGCAGAGCTGGTAGACCCCCAAAGCCTGGGGCTTGAGTTGATGTGTGTGCATATGAAGACCGAGGACATGACAGGACCTTGGGCACTTCAATGAAGGGGCAGCGAGGACAGAAGCCAGTGACTCAGCAGTGGAAGGCTCACATCCAAGGACCAGATACAACAAACTACATTGTCAAGATTTCTAGAACAGGAGTGGGACAGATCAAGAGGGAGAGGCAGATGCAAACAACAGTCCCTAAAAGTCAGGATTTGCCCCGCTTAACTCAGTTGCCATCTGGGGTGGAAAGAGAGGGGTAGGAGAGAGTATTCAAATACTCGCAAATTGACCCAGTTTTAAAACTGAAAGTGACTATATTAAGTTGCTGCAAACCAGGCGGGAGGGGGCTTTAATATAACTTTTCTTTTTTTTTTCTTTTAGATTTATTTACTTATTTATTTGGGAGAGAGAGAGGAGGAGAGAGAGGGAGAGAGGAGGGGCAGAGGGAGAGAATCTTCAAGCAGTGAGTGTGGAGCCCAATGCAGAACTCGATCCCACGACCTATGAGATCACAACCTGAGCAGAAACCAAGAGCTGGATGCTCAACCAGCTGAGCCAACCCGGCACCTCTTTAATATAACTTTTTTAAGCTTTAGGAAAAGATAGTTACATTTTGCTCCCCAGGGGCCATGACTGTGAAATTTATACCTGCCCCAGAATATGAGAGGCCACAACTTTGTTTCTACAGACGGGGAAACTGAGGCCCGAGGAGAAAGATGGGTGGTTCAAGGTGGTACTGCCATGCGCGGACACAGCAAGGAGGACAACACAGGTCTCCTGAATCTTGTTCCGGATGCCCAGCAACAGGGAATTACCTTCCTGTGTCTATCTAATTCTTGCAAAAAGTACTGAGCCTCATGGATGGAGCAAATGTAAGAAAATGTCTCCCTAACTTTTTTTTTTTTTTAAATAGTGTTAAACTGAGACGCCAAGTTTTAAAAGCTCTCGAATCTCCCATGTCAGCCAAGTAGCATGGGACATAGATCGAAATGAGCATCTTTGGTTAGTGAATGTCATCTTCCTTCCCCCCTTCCTGGTACTATTCCTGACAGTATAAAATCCCTCCTGTGTGGTTGTAATGACTGTAAGGCATAGGGAAGTAATCAGAAGAGCTGGGTGGGATAGAAGAGGTGGCAGCTGGAGAAATGGCTTATTTTGACAAGAGCACTTAGGCAGCAGGTGGGAGATAGATGGAGGAAGAAGGAGAGGCAGCCAAATTTCCACGCTCTGATGATTACATCCCCGAGGAACAGTGCAGCTCTTCTGAGGCGTATCCTTCCACAGATGCAGGAGACAGCAAAGCACAGAGCGACTCAGAATGTTGGTGTCTGGCACCGTTAACCAGGTGCTGCTGATTCAGATCTGACACAAAGCGACTCATTCGTGCCCAGCCAGACGAGCTCCAGTGTTCCCGCTGGAACTGACCAGATTCCAAGTCATCCACCTGATGTCTTCCTGTGTGGGTGCTCCATTTAAGAACGAGTCCTACCTCTCTCCATCCAGCTCAAGTAGACCAGAATCCCTGAGATTCTGCTCATGATGATTTCTAATACCATCAGTCTGTAGGCAGTAGCTTGAACTTAGAAACTGAAAGTTAAAATTCCCACCAGGAACTGTGTCTGCTCATGCAGTCCCAGGGGCTTCAAAGGGCAGAAAAGAACAGAGGAGAGACTGCGTGGTGTGGGGAATGAGAGCATAAGTTTGGATTTGGCAGACCCAGATTCAAGTTCTGGTTCTGTCTTTTCTTAACTCTGTGACATTGGGCAAGCTGCTTATCATCTCTGAGACTTTATTTTCCATTTTCTGTAAAATACAGTTTTTGTCATTAATAGTAAGTATAAAGAAGCATTTATCTGATGCAAAGTAAGTATGGGAAAAATGTTAGCTGGTGTAGCAATTCCTCTCCCCACTCACAAGGGCTACTACCCAGATGTGCTAAGAGGGTTCTAAACTAGAGCGCATACTTTTGAGTATGCCCCACCCCTTTCACCTGTTACCCTATACGATAATCATGTCCTGCACATTTACAGCTTCAACTGGATTTAAGAACTGTGTCTTATTCACCTCTGGATTTCTAGTGCTCAGTGGAGCAGACAAATCAGTAATTAAGAGAGTGGACCAATTGTGGTGTAGAAGATTTCTTAGAGTTTTATTTCTGATTATGGCACTTGAAGGAAGAGAGGGTGTACGGCATCAGCCTGTGTTTGGGGGATTTCACTCAGAAAATTAGTATGCTTATTTCTCCATGGAAGAAGGATAAATAAAGCAATGTTATGTTTTAGTTTGAGATATGCAATAAATCAAAGACAATTCCAGAAGCAACACCTAGGCAGACGATTGGTTGATTTCTGGCACTAAACTAGACCTCCCCAGATATTGGCAGCAGGGTCTACAGTAATTAAACTCTGCTCCTTTTCCTGGGTCCTTGGAGGAAATAAGCCACTAGGAGTTAAGATTCTCTATTTGAGGGGCGCCTGGGTGGCTCAGTCGTTAAGCGTCTGCCTTCGGCTCAGGTCATGATCCCAGGGTCCTGGGATCGAGCCCCGCGGTGGGCTCCCTGCTCAGCGGGAGGCCGGCTTCTCCCTCTCCCACTCCCCCTGCTTGTGTTCCCTCTCTCGCTGTGTCTCTCTCTGTCAAATGAATAAATAAATAAAATCTTTAAAAAAAAAAAGATTATTTGATATCACAGCACTGCTGGAGATGGTGAAAAAGGAGCTGAGAACAGAGACAAAGAGACAAAGTCCGAGCCCTAGTTGGGTGGCTTCATGGTACTTTGAGACCTCACTTGACTTTAATGACTTCCTTCGTAAGAACAAGACAAGCAGACAAGACTGGGGGCCCAGTAGCATCAAGAGTTGATTCCCGAGGGATGTCCAAGATCACACCTGTCACAACCACATCACATGGAGGAGTGTGGACCCTGCCCTTGGTCAGGGGTAGGTTGGAAGGATGGCTGGTCAGGTGTCACAGCTTCTGCTTTGTCTCCTTCTTCAAAGGGCCTCTTTCTCTGTTTTCAAGAGCATAGTGCTAAGACCATTCCTACACCAGGATGGCAGGGAATGACCATGAACCACATAAATATATCTACTAAACCCAAACTAAATGTATCTTCAACTCAACTTTTCCTTAGATGGAACCTCAAAATGCTCTTTGTCCCTCCAACATGAAGTATGATGGAGGGGAGGTTGGAATGCAAAGAAACAAGATTCAACCAATAGCAATTCAAATATCTTGCTTTTGAAAATTCTACAAAACTATTTGGCCATTTTCTTCTCCAGGTCCTTGGAAGGGGCCTTTGCAAGTAAAGGGTCCCAAAGTTTACCTTTCATTAGCTTTATAGTGAGTTCATTTCTGGGATATTTTATTTATTTATTTTTATTTATTATTTTTATTTATTTTTTTTAAAGATTTTTATTTATTTATTTGATAGAGAGAGAGATAGCGAGAGCAGGAACACAAGCAGGGGGAGTGGGAGAGGGAGAAGCAGGCTTCCTGCCGAGCAGGGAGCCCGACGTGGGACTCGATCCCAGGACCCTGGGATCATGACCTGAGCCGAAGACAGACGCTTAACGATTGAGCCACCCAGGCGCCCCTATTATTTTTAAATTAAAGTTTTTTTAAGGGGCGCTGAGGTGGCTCAGTCAGTTAAATGTCTGCCTTCAGTTCAGGTCACGATCCCAGGGTCCTGGCATTGAGCCCCGCATCGAGACCCACATCGGGCTCCCTGCTCAGCAGGGAGTCTGCTTCTCCCTCTCCCTCTGCTGCTCCCCCTGCTTGTGCTCTCTCTTGCTCTGTTAAATAAATAAAATATTTTTAAAAATCTTTTTTGAAAAGATTTTATTTATTATTTATTGAGTGAATGAGTGAGTGCGTGAGTGAGTGAGTGTGAGCAGGGGGAGGGGCAGAGGGAGAGGAAGTGTGAGAATCTCAAGCAGCCTCCACACTGACTGAGCGCAGAGCCCTACTCTGGGCTGGATCTCATGACCCTGAGATCATGACCTGAGCCAAAATCAAGAGTCTGATGCTTAACTGACTGAACCACTCTGGGACCCCTGGGATAATTTAAATTGCAACCTGCCCCCTACACCCAGAGCACCTCATTCCTCTTATTCCCTTTTCTTATTTCCATAGCACCACTGCCCTCTAGGTACTGTATAATTTACTCATTTATTATATCTACTTCTGTTAGAAGGTATAGAATGTAAGTTTTATGAGGGCAGGCATCTTATTTTGTTCACTGATGTTTCTCAAGTGCCTAGAAAAGGGCCAGGTGCATAGTAGATGCTTCAGAAAGAGTTGTGAATAAAAGAATGAAATAAATACTGCATAACTGAGTGAATGAATGATCTAGCTAATCTACAATTGGAAATTGTAAAATTTGAGTTCTATTTCAGACTCTGACCCTTAACCTTGGCCAGGTCCTTTAGACTTTCTGTGCCTGTTGCTTCGTGTATAAAATTAGGTGGTTATTTATTCGTTCAATTAATATTTATTGCAACACAACACAACATGGTCAAGAGGATACAACGATGCTTCCTTGCATTCAAATCCTACTACTTCTTGCAGAGCGTAGAACTCTGCGACTTCAAAAATCCCGCCTCTTTCAAGCCCCGCCCACCAGCCATGTTATTCTTTAGGCTCCTCCCCGATTCAGCCCAGCCAGTTGCCTGTGTAGAGGCCCCGCCTCCGCTCGGCGCAGTCATCCAATGGCTAAGATACACGGGCAGGCGAATGCCGGGGAGCTTTAGGTGTCCTCTTGGCGCCTGACCAGAGTCTTGAGGAGTTCAGTTCCTCTTGAATAGTCGCTTCCCCGAGTTGCCCCTGCGATATGCAAGATCACCCTCTCCCCAAGTTCGCTCGGAAGGGTCGGACAAGGCTCCTGAGTCCCGTCGCTGCCCTCCCTAGAAGCCCCGGGTCTTCACTGGACGAGCCTCTCGCCCCGCAGCATTCTGGGAGTGGTAGTTTTCTTCTTCCCAGTTCCTTCCAGGCGGACTGGTGGCTACGATTCGTAGAGAACTACCATTCCCAGGCGCCCGAGCGAGCTGCCGGTCACGTGACCCGCAAGGACAAGGGCTGGTAGGCGGGGGCCGGGTCGGGTCGGTGCTCAGCAACTGTCTGTGACGCCCGGAGAGGGTGGGCAGTCTCGGCCCCTGGAGAGCCCGCCATGGTGCGCGCGGGCGCCGTGGGGACGCATCTCCCGGCGTCCGGCTTGGACATCTTCGGGGATCTGAGGAAGATGAACAAGCGCCAGGTAAGGGAGGCCCGCGCGGGGGGCGCGCCCCGGACCGAGAACCGGCTGCAACTGCGGGGAGTCGGGGCTTTCTGGGTAGGGCTCCGGGAAGGACAGTGCCCGGGGACTGGGGCCGACGGCGCCCCCAGGCTCCCCCACCGGCTCTCAGAGGCCCTGGGTTCAAATCTGCGCAAACCCACGTGTGGGCACAGGTGTGCGCTGTCTTGACTGACAAGAGCGCAGTGAGGGGGGGGGTGGCCAGAAAGGAGAAGAGACTAGGAATCTAGTCCTAAGGATGTCAGATGTGGTTGAGCAAGCCAGGAGAGGTGACTCGGCCGAGTGACAGCTGTCTGCACGTGTTTGAAGGGCCAGCCCCTGGAAGAGGGAATAGATTTCTCTGTGAGGCTCTGGAGGCCTGACACCCCGAGGAAGGCTGCCCGCGGATGGAAGGGGCGAGAAGGCAAGCGAAAGGAAAGAACTTTCTGACAGTGGAAACTGTCCAGTAATGCCTCCCAAAGTAATTTCTTCGCATTCTGGGAAGTGTTCTCCCCACTATGCATCAGGACTAAATAAAGCTTCTTGTGCCTGGCGATCTCACTGGGGATGCTCAATCGTTTTAGACTCAGTGTTCCAGAGGGGACCCCGGAAGTCTTCCCTAATTTCTTAGATTCTGTCATCTGGCTGCACCTTGAATATAGGAAGCAGTTAGCGTGGGTTCTCTGGGCAACTGGGGTTGATTTCTCACTCTTCTGTGACCTCAGAGGAAAACTTCCTTCTTGCTCTCTCCTTGGTCAGCTCCTTGGCCAGCATCGCTGTCTTTAAGTCTTCAGTATAAGGCTGAGTAGGGACTGGAAAGGAAGCCCTCTCAGCCAGGAAAAATGCAGTTGCTTAAGCTTCTAGATAGAGAATTTAGGGGATCTGTAGGGCATGATAGATCCTAATGGATCCTAATACGTTTATTGGTATGAATAATAAATTATGCTAAGAAAAATGGAACCATCCTATTGGTAATTTTGATCGTCTTTGAAAATGGTATAGGGGCTCCTGGATGGCTCACTGGGTTAAGTGTTCAACCCTTGATTTAAGCTCAGGTTGGAGTCCCAAGATGGAGCCCCACATGGGGCTCCCCGTTGGGCATGGAGCCTGCTTAAGATTCTCTCTCTCCCTCTTCCTCTGCTTCTCCCCTCCTCCTCACCCCCTCGTGCTCTCGCTCTCTAAAACAAACAAAAACACTTTAAAAGAAAATGGTATAAATTCTCATGATTTTGACCCATCCTGTCATTTTTGCCACTGTATTGTGGAGTGGGATGATGCCTATGGCATAGCAGAACTTATGCCTGTGGACATATGGGTTTGGTTTGGTTTGGTTTGGTTTTCCAAAAAGAATTGCATACTAGTGCGGTAGTGTGGGAGAGCTTGGTGACTCAAGTCACCAAGTCTAAACTGTTGTTTAGAATCTGGTCGTTTCTAGGTGTGCATGGCTAATGAGCTCTTAGGCGTTTCTGTGATTAAGACGAGTTGTGGCAGTGATTATCACCAGCTTGAAAAACCAACAGCTAATTCCCTGAGCACTGATGCTGTTCCCAAGAAAATCCTCCAGAAAATAGAGCTTTATTTTAAACTCTAGACCTAATTGGCTAGGTTTTCAAAATGTCTCTAAAACTGGTACTGATTACTGGTGGTTATAATTGCATACTATCAGAGACGGCCTTCTGATGACCGTCTCAACTCCTAAACTAGTTTGCCTTTTGAAAGATCTGTATATTCCCACTCTTGGTGATAAGGCCTGTCAGTAGCTGTTGCATTGTCTATGTTTTGCTAGTTTTCTAATTAAAATGCAGAACCTCAAATCTGCTTCCTCCTGGTACTTTCATTCTTCTTCTTTTAAGCTTTGTCCTTTTGTTTCTTTTTCCCCTCCAAAATAGCATCCTCTGACACCTTGTCAGGCATGCATGCTCCGCCAGTCTTGGAAGTGGGACCTCCTTTCTCTGCTGCCCCAGCTTGCTATAAAATAAGGCAAGAGGCACATGCAAGAACAAGGACTCTTTGTTTCTGCAGTGAGGAAGAGAGGAAGGAAGAAATACAGCAACTGGCATTTCTGCTGCTTTGTCGGCCAGAATATCGGGTCTGAAATGTTTGTTTGAAACTCTCAGACATTGGCTGTTTCATCTTTGGTTGACAAAGACTGAGTGTGCGCTTGCTTCTGAACTTTTGCTTCGGCTCTGAATTGCCGAGCTTAGAAAGTTGGGAGGTGAAGATGGACGAACAAAAGGCACCAGTGAAACGTGGTGGTGTATTTCTTACATCCCAGTCAGTATGTCAGTAGTTCAACCAAAATTATGTTTCTGAATTCTGGGATTTTAATCCTATACTCAGATTAGTAGGTTCCTTAAAGGTAGGGTGTTGAAGTAGGATCTGCAGTTTTGCAATTAGCTTGTTAGGTTTTTGTATAATCGGTTATTTTTTTTAGCCAATAGACATCTTGCTCAGAGGACTTTTTTTTTGAGGAATTGATTTTACTTCCCCTCGATAAATTTTTCAAGCATAGAAAATCATACTGGAAAAATTGTCAGCACTAGGCCTTTATTACATAAATGGCAAGGTTTTATACTTTGCTTTTATCAGGGTGGAGCCCGATGGTTTGAAAATCTGTCTAAAAATGACAGTTTCTGTTTAAAACTGTGGTTTGGGGCTTTCCCAGTCAGATCTGTAATTCATAATGAAACAACATTTATTTATCAAGTCCTTCAAGTCAGGCAGAGCAGGTGGAGAAGTTTTCGAATGCGAGCTACAGCGAACAGCCTCTGCTTTAGACTGATGTGCCTTGCAAGGCAGATTTTACTTCAGAAGCAACAATTTAATGTATTATAGCCCAATGCTTTAACAGTATCCGCTTGGCACTCCAGTTTCCTTCTTTGTCTTTTGGGGATTTAGTGAGAGTTTCATAATTTGCTCTTGACACAGTAGCCAAAGAGCGGTTTTGTTTTTTTTTAATGATGTGTAACTTTAATTTTGAATTACATTTATCTTCTTTTCAATTATTACATCAGAGTAGCTTCATGGTTTGTTTTTTTTTTAAGATTTTATTTATTTATTAGAGAGAGAGAGGAAGCGGGAGAGTGAGAGTGAGCGGGGGTGAGGGGTAGAGGGAGAAGCAGGCTCCCCGCTGAGCAGGGAGCCCGATGCGGGGCTGGATCCCAGGACCCTGGGATCATGACCTGAGCCGAAGGCAGACGCTTAACCGACTGAGCCACCCAGGCGTCCCACTTCACGGTTATTTTAATTCATTTTTATGTCCCCACTTCCAGTTATTTCCTCCATAAATACCTGGAATGACATAATTTCACAGACGTGTAATAGGAGCAATATGAGCTCTGCTTTTCCTACCTTACTGCCACGTCAGACTGCGTGTTCCTGTTTTGTCACACTCTTCAAAGTAATCATTTTAACGGCCATATAACATTCTGTCAAGTTCCTTTAAACATTTATTTTCCCCAGACTTTGGAATTAGCTCATGTCCATCACAGAAATTTTAAAGAATAGAGAATAGTTTAAAGAAGAAAATTCAATCACTCATAATTCCACCATGCTAACATGGCCTCTGTTGGCCTTTGAGGGCACCTCCTTGTGTTCATTTTACAAACTGCTTTGCAGTTTGTGGAGATTCTACTGAGACTACACTTTTGTTTTAAATAGTGCAGTTACTTGCCACTATTTTACTCAATCATTTCTCTGTTGTTGCTCATTTATTTCCTTTTCTCTGTTACTAGAAATAGGACCATGATGCGTATAATTGGGCCATAATTCCCTATCTGCCTTTATTGTAGACGAAATTTCTAAAGTAGGATTACTGGGCCCAAAGTAACCTCATGATTCTGGTGCCAGATTGGTCTCAGAATGACCGTGTCTGCTTGCCTTCTCACCACAGTGCACCCTGGGACAGCACCAAGTATTAGCATTAAAAAAACAAAACCCCAAACTTGAAGTTTGCTAGGCATAAAAAAGAAGAGGGGAGGAGGGAAGGAGGATTGGATTTGAACACTCTAAGTGTTTATTCACCACTTGTATTTCTTCTTTGGGAAATTAATAGTTTTAAGCTTTTACCTCTTTTGTTGTTGTTGTTTTGGGGATTTTAGTGTTTTTCTTACTGTTTGTGCCCACCATATATTAAAGATGTTTATTTTCTCACTATTTACTCAACAGATTGAGTACTTACTTTTTGCCAGACCTGTGTTGAACTTTGGAGGTACAGCTGTGAACAAGGCCAAAATGATCTTTGCCTTTGTAGAACATACAGTCTAATGTAAAAGACACATTAAAAATGATATGTATAATTATAGTGATGGATGGTATAAAGAAGTGCAGAATGCAGTGAGAATATGTAACAGGAGGACCTAGGCTGGTCTACAGCAGAGTAGCAAGCTCCAGCCCACCATCTGTGTTTGTTTGTTTGTTTGTTTGTTTGTTTAGATACTTGGGGGGTGGGAGGTAGGGTTGGGGGAGGGGCAGAGAGGAGAGAGAGAATCTGAAGCAGGCTTCATGCCCAGCGTCCAGTGCAGGGCTCAATGTCACGTTCCTGAGATCATGATCTGAGCCGAAATCAAGAGTCAGACACTTAGCCGACTGAGCCACCCAGGCACCCCCCACACCATCTATTTTTATTTATTTATTTATTTATTTATTTATTTATTTATTTATTTAAAGATTTTATTTTATTTTATTTTATTTTGACAGAGAGAGACCCAGCGAGAGAGGGAGCACAAGCAGGGGGAGTGGGAGAGGGAGAAGCAGGCTTCCCGCGGAGCAGGGAGCCCGATGCGGGGCTCGATCCCAGGACCCTGGGATCATGACCTGAGCTGAAGGCAGACGCTTAATGACTGAGCCATCCAGGCGCCCCACCATCTATTTTTATAAATAAAGTTAATTGGAACACAGCCATATTCATTCTTTTACATATTGTCTTTAGTTGCTTTCTTGCTACAATGGCAGGGTTGTGTAATTTCAACAGAGACTATATGGTTTGTAAAATACTTATTATGTGGCCCTTTATAGAAAAAGTTTGCTGACTCCTGGTCTAGTGGGTCAGGGAGGGCTTCCCTGGGGAGCTGGTGCCGAAAGTAGGATTTAAGATGCGTGAGCATTAGGTATGCTAAGGAATCTAGGGAGAGAGCGTCTGGGCAGAGTAAATAGCCAGGTCACGATCCTGGAGTGGATAGGAGCATGTGCTCTCTAAAGCACTGACAGATACCACTGTCGTACCTGGAGTGCAGTGAGCTTCACCAGCTGAAGCTAGGGAGTACGGGGATGCACCAGACAGGGCCACAGAGACCATATTCATCCTCAGAGTAGTGGGATCCAATTGAAGGGATGCAATCGAGGGGCAGCGGAAGCAGGGCATAGAGATGATCAGATGGCCAGAGGTGCATTTGCAAGTGAGTGTAGAGTGTAACGTGGAGAGTGCACTGACAGAGGTGTGTATGGACGTCAGGAAACTGGTTAGCAGGCTCTTGCAGTTGCCCAATGGGCTCTGTTGGTGACTTGGATGAGAGTGGTGCCAGTGGGAATAGAGAGAATGCAACAGATTCCAGGAATGTTTAGAAGGTAGAATGTATAGAACGAAGTGGGAGGGGGAGTGACAAGAGTCCTGCCATGTAGGTGAGCACATATGGCAGAAGAACAGGTGTACATGGGCAGGTAGAGGGGGGATAATTGAATTAGAGATGTGGGGATTGAGCAGTTTCAGTTCCAGGCATGTTGTTGAGAGTGGTTGGTTCAGGTGGAGGGAGAAGGACTTTGGAGATGAGGATGTCTAAGAATTGAGACACTAGAGTGTTGGGTAGGCCATCTATGTGGCTCTTCGGATTACCCAGGACAGGGGTTGTGAGGAGGAAGATTGAGGCAGGTACTAGAGTAAGGAGCCATCCCGTAGGGCACTAAGGGCAGATGCCCTGAGGGACTTACATTCCAAGTAGTAGTAGGCACAGTGACTTTTGACCCTACAGCCTCTTGGAAGACTGTAGACATCTGGCCCAACAATCCAGCTACAGTCCGATATAGGGTGTTGTGAGGTAGGCATGTGTTGCTTTTCCCCCCTGTAGTCACCAAGGGTTGGGTGTGGCAGGCAACTGTTAGCAAGGAAGAGCCTTGAGCTTTGGCAGGACAGGCCCTGTGGATCTTAACTCAGTGGTCTAGGTGGAGCAAGATCAGCTTAGAACTAGATATCATCTTGTGTGGCTTTCTGCCTATGTTCTTTTTTTTTTTTTAGAAAGTTATTTTTTTATTATGTTAATCACCATACATTACATCATTAGTTTTTGATGTAGTGTTCCATGATTCATTGTTTGTGTATAACACCCAGTGCTCCATGCAGTACGTGCCCTCTTTAATACCCATCACCAGACTAACCCATCCTCCCACCCCCCTCCCCTCTAGAACCCTCAGTTTGTTTTTCAGAGTCCATCATCTCTCATGGTTCATTCTGCCTATGTTCTTAACCAGATATTGTTTGCTTTTTACTTTTTAAAACATTTATGGAAAATTTAAACATCCGGGTGTTTAAAGTTTTTGTTCACTTTGCAATGTAATTTCAGACACAGAACAGCCTCATCGCTAAGTACTATAGGACTCTGAAGCCTCATTTGAGGTCTCTTTGGCCAGGTGGCTAATGAGTGGTTCTAGGTAGACCACACTGCGTGCATCAGGCTCTCAGGTCTGACGGGTAGTCTCTACACTAGAGCAGGAGGCCCTCGGGGTAGAAGTTGAATAACAGGACTCTTCAGGGTTGAAGGTTCTGGGAAATCCCAGAGAGGTAAGTATAGTCTTATCGAGGCTTTAACAAAGTAGGTCCCATGGATTGCTCTGGGTTTTTTCTCTCATTGCTCACTGAAAGAGAGATAATATACAGAAGGCTCATTCCACAGACAAAAGTTGAAATACTACCTGAGTTTGCAGTTTGTGTGAATTAGCTTAATATCCTAAAATCACAACTTAGCTTTTTGTTTTGTTTTTTTTGTAAACAAGCTCATCTCCAGCTTAGGGTTTGTGCATATTCTTCCATTGGTTTTCACTTTGGGTTTGGCCTTTCTCGTTCCAGCTCTATTACCAGGTTTTAAACTTTGCCATGATCGTGTCTTCTGCGCTTATGATCTGGAAAGGCTTGATCGTCCTCACTGGCAGCGAGAGCCCGATCGTGGTGGTGCTGAGGTAGGTTCCGCACGCTGTCTCGCTGCTGTCACGCTCCTGCCCGAGACAGAGGAGCAGTGTTGCCTGAGCGAAAGCCTGCGTGACAGCCAACGCTCAGTGTTTTCACTGGGTAGACTATTAGTTTTCTTTGTTGATACCTGTTTTCATTTCGTTCTGGCCTTTGTTGAAACATCTTACCTTTTTCAGCACGCACTTCAGAGCTTTTATCGTGGGGATGCTAAAGCCCCAGTACTATATATTTGCTTTTGCATTTTAATGCTTTAATGCACCTAAAATAACAATCCTATGTGATTATTTGTGTACAAATTGATTTTAAACATAAGTAATTTAAAACTGTGATTTGGTTTTCTTTGTACCAGACAGGGAAGCGTATCTCCCCAGTGCCCAGCAGAGTGTGCTGTGTTGTTTCAAGCGTCTTCGACAACACTGTTGTACGGGGCTACTCTCTTCCTGAGACTGTTATTCTTCTAAAGCACAGGATGTTAATTTGAGAAAAGTTAATACTTTAGTTAACTTCATACGGCCATAAAGTCATGCAAGGGGGGAAACGTAATCAGTTTGAAATCAAAGAAACATGTTAGGGAGCCCTTAGGTGCTTCAAGGTGCTCTCTGTCCAGTGTGGCCTAGACCATCGAGCCTTGCGGGGTGGGGGGGAGAGGGGCGGGGGTGATGGAGCCCGTGTGCTTTACAGGGGGAGCAGTAGGCTATAGCAGTGACCGGGCAGGGTCACCTTTGGCCCGTGGAGGAGCCAAGGTCAGCACGCAGGGTTCGTGCCTCCCAAACCAGTGCCCTTGCCCTCCACTGGGCCTTGTTGCCATATCATGGGGCTTCAGTCGTGGCCCTGGCTTCACCAGGTTGCCCTGGTGTGGCTGGCCAAGGGGCCTTTCTAGAGAGACACTGCTTTCATAAATTTAGGAGCCTTAGAAGAGCACACGGGTTTCTGATTCACTGGCGTTCACACTGTGCCCTAGGAGTGCCCTGGGGTCCAGTGGATAGGTTAGGAGGGAGAAAGGGAGCAAATACATGGATTCTAGAGACCTCAGCCTTGTTTCAGTTGTAACAGCTCCATTTTTTATGTATTGTATATGGGTATGCAGCCTGGTAAGATTTCATTCAAAAGAAGGATTTTAAGCTTTTTTTTTTCATTAGAAATTAAAAACCTCTGGGGCACCTGGGTGGCTCATTCAGCTAAGCGTCTGTCTGCCTTCGGCTCAGGTCATGATCTCAGGGTCCTGGGATCGAGTCCCGCATCGGGCTCCCTGTTCAGTGGGGAGTCTGCTTCTCCCTGTGCCCCTCACCCCACTTGTGTGCTCCCCTCTCAAATAAATAAATAAAATCTTAAAAAAAAAAAAGAAATTAAAAACCTCTAATTTAGATGGGCCCTCCTCCTTAACAGATAAAGAGCCTGAGGCCCATGAAGGCCAAGCCACTTGCATCTTACAGTTAACTTTTGACAAAGCCCAAACTAGATCCCAGATGTTCTGGTTTTCCTTAAATCACACAGACACACTTGTACACAGAAACTGTTGTAACATTGCGGTCTGTAGGGACTTCTTTTTTTTAAAGCACCCTTTATAGTTCTAAATTTGGTTTGTCAACATAAACTATTGACATCGTGAGAGATCTGTGACCTTGGGGAACACTGACCTTTGGGAAATCCCTGGACTGTGAGGAAAGCAAGTGTAAGTTGATATTAGTGAAACATTCCAAAGAAGTGCATTCCTCATGAGACATGATAATGAGTCTTTTTCTTTTTTTATTTTATTTATTTATTTATTTATTAAGATTTTATTTATTTGACAGAGAGAGACCGTGAGAGAGGGAACACCAGTAGGGGGAGTGGGAGAGGGAGAAGCAGGCTTCCCACTGAGCAAGGAGCCCGATGCGGGGCTGGATCCCAGGACCCTAGGATCATGACCTGAGCTGAAGGCAGACGCTTAATGACTGAGCCACCCAGGCGCCCCTCTTTTTCTTTTTTTTTTTTTTAAAGATTTTATTTATTTATTTGACAGAGAGAGACATAGCGAGAGAGGGAACACAAGCAGGGGGAGTGGGAGAGGGAGAAGCAGGCTTCCCGCTGAGCAGGGAGCCCAATGCGGGGCTCAATCCCAGGACCCTGGGATCATGACCTGAGCCGAAGGCAGATGCTTAACGACTGAGCCACCCAGGCGCCCCAACGATAATGACCCTTGATGACAAACTGTACTCTTCTGCTTCTGAGACTTATCCAGGAGGTTTTTCTAGTTGTAGTTCTTAATTGTTTGCTCTTTTTTTCCCTCATAGTCATTTATATTTCTAGCCCTCTCTCTGTTTTTTATTCAGACTTCCTATTTTTGAATGCTAGATCTGTTATGATACTTAGTGTCACTGGTTTCACTTAAATAATAAACACATCAGCAAGTACTTAGTGACAGGCAAGTCTCCGCTGTGTTTCTCTTTGCTGATCTGCATGTGCTGACAAGTTTAAGGTGGTCCAGGGCCTGGAGGGACAGGAGGGCCAACTTCTTGAGCTGCTGCCATTTTAACTCACATTTTCCTTTAAAGCACTCCATTTCTTCACTAGTCTGGTTCTTCCTCGCTGCATCCTGCCCTCAACAAACTTCTCACTGGTTTTTGATCATACAGCCTCTATATTGCAATATTGTTTGGTCTTATTTATTTTCTCATGCATTATGACACAGCATGAGCATATGGAAAATGAATTCTGAATGGATTAAAGACCTCAGTGTGAGACAGGAATCCAGCAAAATCCTAGAGGAGAACATAGGCAGTAACCTCTTCGACATTGGCCACAGCAACTTCTTTCAAGACACGTCTCCAAAGGCAAGGGAAACAAAAGCAAAAATGAACTTTTGGGACTTCATCAAGATAAAAAGCTTCTGCACAGCAAAGGAAACACTCAGTGAAACTAAGAGGCAACCCACGGCATGGAAGAAGATATTTGCAAATGACACTACAGATAACGGGCTGGTATCCAAGATCTATAAAGAACTTCTCAAGCTCAACACTTAAAAAACAAATAACCCAGTCAAAAAGTGGGCAGAAGATGTGAACAGACACTTCCCCAAAGAAGACATACAAATGGCTAACAGACACATGAAAAAATGCTCAACATCACTAGCCATCAGGGAAATACAAATCAAAACCACAATGAGATACCACTTTACACCAGTTAGAATGGCAAAAATTAACAAAACAGGAAAGAACAAATGTTGGGAGGATGTGGAGAAAGGGGAACCCCTCTTACACTGTTTTTTGGGAACGCACGCTGGTGCAGCTACTCTGGAAAACAGTATGGAGGTTCCTCAAGATGTTAAAAATAGAGCTACCCTACGACCCAGCAATTGCACTACTAGGTATTTACCCCAAAGATACAGATGTAGTGATCCGAAGGGGCACATGCACCCCAGTGTTCATAGCAGCATTGTCCCAATAGCCAAACTAGAAGGAGCTGAGATGCCCTTCAACAGATGAATGGATAAAGAAGATGTGGTACATATATACAATGGAATATTATTCAGCCATCAGAAAGGATGAATACCTACCATTTGCATCAACACAGATGGAACTGGAGGGGATTATGCTAAGTGAAATAAGTCAAGCAGAGAAAGACATTTATCATATGGTTTCACTCATATGTGGAACATAAGCAATAGCACGGAGGAACATAGGGGAAAGGGGGGAAAACTGAAGGGGGAGAAATCAGAGAGGGAGATGAACCATGAGAGACTATGGACCC
>NC_138381.1:15011814-15043911 GCF_054177405.1 Leptonychotes weddellii | reverse complement strand
AGAATACGGCCTAAGGGATGATGCTGCAGGAGTCCCAAGACTTGGGTTTGAATTTTGTCCCAACCTTCAGCTCATTTTTCGGGTAGATCAGTCTTCTCAGGCATTCATTTGTTTGCTTCTCTTCCTTGAATGGGAATGCCCACGTCCTAGGTGCTGGGGATGAGCCATGAAACGCAAGACTTGCCCTAGAGTGTCAACCAGCTTCAGAGTCTGCACTTCTGAATGAAAATAGTAATGTATTTATAGATGTAGAACCTTTTTTTTGAGGCTAAAAATTGGCAGCTTTTACTTCAAAGTGTTCACATTATACTTGGTTCTTTTTCTACCTAATACAAAGTACAGTGGGGCCTGCTACTATCCTTTTCATACTTAATCTAAGAAGAAATCATTTCCTTTCTCACTTGATGTCATCATCATGAGCAGTCAGAAGGGAACCACTGTGGCATGTTTGATAGCTCCCAGACCTACCTGACAATTGATGGAGGTGGACACTTTCACTGATAGGTTTATTTTTGTGTTCTTCATGAATTGAAAAGTTCCCCTGTGAGCCCAGGCTAATTGGATGTGATTTTGTGTTTCTTCCCAGTGGCAGTATGGAGCCAGCCTTTCACAGAGGTGACCTTCTGTTCCTGACAAACTTTCGGGAAGACCCTATTAGAGCGGGTGAAATTGTGGTCTTTAAAGTCGAAGGACGAGACATTCCAATAGTTCACAGAGTGATCAAAGTTCATGAAAAGTAAGGTGACTTGACTTCTTTTTGGTGATGTTTTATAAATTTTGGTAGCCAGATTTATTTTATTTATTTATTCATTCATTCATTCATTCATTCATTCATTCATTCCACTAGCACTGATTGTTATCCAACTTTTTTTTTCCATTTTTTTCTCAAGTTTTTATTTAAATTCCAGTTAGTCAACATACAGTGTAATATTAGTTTCAGGTGTGGAATTTGTGATTCAATTTCAGTAGCCAGTTTTCATGGTTGAGTAGAAAGTAGCAGATGCTCTGGATTATGCTCCTAGTCCTGCCATTTACTAATTGGGTGACTGCGGACCTGCTACTTTACCCAGTCTGTAAGACGGGCATGATAACGTTACCATTTCCCATCGTGACTCACAGGGCGAGTGTGAGAACTGAACGGACAGGTGTTTCCGGAAGCACTCAGTAACTTAAGTTGCTGCACAATGGGAGGTGGAAGGTATGACAGTTTAATAGTTATTTGAAGGAGTATCAGAGAAAATCCAGTCCCATTGCAGCTGAGGATGATGATGATGTGAGGACTGTTTTCTGAAATGCAGAAAGCTGCCTGTTTCTGTGTGTCACTTCGGACCAAGCGGCATTCACAGCTGTAGCCTTAGCCCTGAACGGCGGCCCCGCTCGGGGTTCAGTCACTGCGTGTCCTGCTTCAGTTCTCCCCCCACAGATGGTCTTCCTTTCCTTTAAATGCCAGTGGTGGCTTCTGAAGACACTTTTTGGGAACGAGAAACACTGACTTCTACCTCAAATATATTAAGTTCCCAAGGGAAGGTACAGTCACATGATTAGTGAAAATGTTACCTTCTATATACTGGGTTATTCATTTACCTCTTGCAGCTTAGTGTAGCATTTTTACCTGCCTGAGTTATGGAATTAAACTGACGTGTGTATTTGTGTTTTTTAAATAACAGAGCGTTTCTCATCGTGCATGGGTGTGTGTGGGTGTATGGGTGGGTGTGTGTACACACGAGTGTACTGTAACTATTTGTGTATCTCCAGTGTTAGGTTCCCATTCCATTCGCTGCTTTCAGGGGTCCCCCAAGAAGTCGATACTTAAAATTGTCACTTTGCTTTGCTGTAAACATTGGAATGACCCTGTTTCCATTTGCGTTGCACTTGTGGTTCTACAGGATGGGACTTGATGTCCACTTGTTAACTGACTGATAAAGAAATATGCATGGTCGTAACGTGACAGCTGTCTTAAAAATAATTTCTACAGATGAAAAATTATTCAAAGTTGAAGAAATAATGGTGATTTTCTGTAATTTGCATGAGTTATGGGAGAGACTGCTTGGGGTTTTATCTTCTTGATTTCCTTTATAACCGCAGCTGCAAATCAGCTTGCTGCTTCTGGCTGGTTTCAAATCTTTGTGGGCTTCTAATATTTTATCTAATTATAATAGTGCTTTTTTTCATTTGTCTTATTGAAAGAAGACCCTCTTTATAGCTCTATAATGCTGTAATGTTGTGTTTCTAGTGTCAAGGCTATGTAAGTGCCGGTTTAGAATGTTTAAAATTAGTCCCATGGGTCTCTTTAACACACTGGTTTATGCCATTTGTGATTCCTGTTTCTTTGCAAACCGCATTTTATACCACTTTGCTCAGTGCTGAAGGAAACAATGCATTAACATTCTACATTTGGCAAGGAGAAGTAAGTTTGAGGAGGGGTAAGGGCACACCCGCATTGAATTAGCTTGTGCTCAAATCCATGTGATCTAGGACCACGTTCATGTCTAGAGTGAAGGGGAATATAATCCATGTTCACAAGTTGGTCTTTGAGGACTAAGAGAATGAAAACAGTTGCTGGGAGCTAATCATTGCCTTGCTGGTGCCCTCGTGCTTTGCCATGCTTTTTGGTTATTAGGGTAACATGAGCATTTTAGAATTTGAGTCTGCAAAATCGCCAGCAGACCTGCGTGTTAGTTGGATGGTTATCTGTAAGCAATCACCTTAGACCAGGAAAGATTTAGTTATTGTCGAATGCTCATCTAAATGCCCGTATCCGACTGTGACATGCTGGGTAAACTAATTGTTTTCTAACGATGCTGTGCTGAAAATCATTTGTGAAAGGACATTATTTTGCTTTCTAGAGATAATGGAGACATCAAATTTCTGACTAAAGGAGACAATAATGAAGTTGACGATAGAGGCTTGTACAAAGAGGGCCAGAACTGGCTTGAGAAGAAGGATGTGGTGGGAAGGGCCAGAGGGTGAGCATTAACTTTTAAGTTATATAAAAGATTCAGGAACCAGAAAAATAGTTAGTAACAAAGAAACTAGGGGTGCCTGGGTGGGCTCAGTTGGTTAAGCGTCCGACTCTTGGTTTCAGCTCAGGTCATGATCTCAGGTCGTGAGATCAGGCCCTGCATTGGGCTCCGTGCTGAGTGTGGAGCCTGCTGGGGATTCTCTCTCTGCCCCTTCCTCTCTCTCTCTCTTTCTCTCTTTCAGTCTCCCTCTCTCTCTCTCCCTCCCTCCCTCCCTCAAAAAAAAAAAGAAACTAAGAAACTAAGCGTATAAGATAATGGAATCACTTGTAAGTAGTCCATGTACTGCATTTACTGTGTAAATACCACTCAGAACTAAGGAATCTAAAACTGAATGCAAGTATATTATCTATATCATTGGTTTAATTCTGTTTTTGAAAGAAATCATCACCTAGAGATTAGTTATTTGTGGTTTTAAATAGCAGTTACAAGAAATCCTCCCAGAGATAACCACTGTTTAACACTCAAGGGAATATTCTAGACATTCCCTGTACCTATACAGATGTGTGTACATATACAATATGTAATTTTACATAGTAGAATTTTATTTTATTTTTTCACCCAACAAGAAGTTGGAAATAGATTTCTGTGTCAAATCTACACCCATGTATTTTTAAGTGGGTATGTATTGTTGTTCCACTGAGAATCATAAAATCCTAACTTAGCCAATCCTCTTTTGGTGGACAGACTATTTCCTGTTTTTCTCTACCAGAAACAGTTATGTGATAAATCTTTTAATATTCATCTTTACATAATTGTTCCAGCAATGAGTTCTGCTTCTGATTGACACAGCAGAGCGTGTATCCTCTTATTAAAAAAACAAAAAAGGCAATTCTTCCCCTCTCTTGGTGACTGTTTTTTATGTTTAACCCTTGTTAGAAGTGTCTTTTTAATCTTCTCTAAATCCCTCGAGCTGTTTAAGGCTGGAGAACCTGGTTACCATTTTCTAAGATTTAGCTCTATCAGTCAGATTGTGGTTTGAGGCCTCTGCTCATCTTCTAACTCCTTTACCCTATTGCGTTTCCACTGGAGTATCTGTGGGGAGAAGAGAGAGACTTCCAGCTAGTCAGTCCTCTATTTTTAGATGTCCTGGGTCAGGCTTCATATAAAGGAGAGCTTGGAGCTGCTGATCTACATAGGACTGGTTGCCTTACCTGGTTTCCCCTTAGTGAGGTGAGGCTTGGGTCCACTGACTGCATCCTTTTTTTAAAAGATTTTATTTATTTCTTTATCAGAGAGTGCACAAGCAGGGGGAGGGGCAGGCAGAGGGAGAAGCAGACTCCCTGCTGAGCAAGGAGCCCGATTCGGGACTCGATCCCAGGACCCTGAGATCATGACCTGAGCCAAAGGCACTTAACCGACTGAGCCACCCAGGTGTCCCCACTGATTGCATCTTCTCATAAATTTTGTCAGGAGAATCATTGGCTCGCTTATGCCCCAGACCTTCTGTGTCTGTGATCATAATCATGTGGGTATGAATTACAGGACTCACATCTGTATTCACTGCCCAATAAGCCTGTTTGTTACATCTGAAAAGCCCCATGAAATGAAAATGATGATGGTTCTTCCAGTTACAAGCTAATTCTCCATGTATTTTGAAAGTTTTCCCTAACAGCCATCTTTATATAGGCTGTCTAGATGTGACTTCTCCACTAAAAAAATTAAAAACTAGCTTGATAGCAGCTGTCGGTTCCATTGGTACAAGTGGCTCAACTAATTATTTTATTTATTTTTTTTAAAGGATTTTTTTTTTAAGATTTTTTTATTTATTTGACAGAGAGAGAGACAGCCAGAGAGAGAACACAAGCAGGGGGAGTGGGGGAGAGAGAAGCAGACTCTCACAGAGCGGGGAGCCTGACTCGGGGCTCGATCCCAGGACCCTGGGATCATGACCTGAGCCAAAGGCAGACGCTTAACGACTGAGCCATCCAGGCGCCCCTCAACTAATTATTTTAATTCTGTTACGGTGAATGCAGTGAGCGAAGACAAGCGGCATCTCTAGTTGAAATCATGTGCTTGCCTAAAAAAATCATCCTGCTGTTAGTCATGATGCTTTTGATTAAGAAAGCCTTTTGAGGCAGGAGTAAATGTTAGTTTTATAGCCCTAATCAAGGATATTCCCAAGGAAGATTTGTGTCCTAAGGCTGATTTAGAGTGTTTTTAAATGTTGCTATCATCATTTTACAAACAACTTTTATATTTCTGGCTTTTCATCCCACAATTTAGGTTTTTACCGTATGTTGGTATGGTCACCATAATAATGAATGACTACCCAAAATTCAAGGTAGGAATGTGTCTGTATGTCTGCATTAAAAAAATGTATATACATTGGAGCTTTTTGCACGTGCCGCTGTAAAGATGCAGTCTGTTTAAAATGTTTTGCTGGGTTTTTTTGTTTTGTTTGTTTTTTTGCAGAGTGTTTGTATTTAACTACAAATTAATATAACCATTTAAATTAACACTTAAATCAGTTATTTAAAATAGCTACTTTCATCTTTTGTGTTCATAGTGTATTCTAAAATGGCACCTCTATATTTGTTGCTTTTTATCACGGAAATCTTTAAACATACAAAAAAAGTAGTACAATAAACCCAGTAATGATGATCTCTCAACCTCAATAAAAATGGTATCTATATTTTTTAAAAACCACTTGAAAAACAATAGGGAACCTACACAAGAATGAGCAGTGAGTTAGCCGTGTTTGTTGGGTGCTTGATCCTTAGTCCATCAGTATATTTGGGGGGTGGTTTAAACCATAATGTGGCATTGAACAGCTAGTTTGGAGAACCAGGCAAGGGGGAAGAGGTCATCTTTTGATTCTGTCCTCAGTCTAGCACTGAGCAGACTTCATCTGAATACATTTATAGACCAAACCAATTTGTAGAGCTCACAGTAATTTCCCACTGTGTTTTCTTTACAGTATGCTCTTTTGGCTGTAATGGGTGCATATGTGTTACTAAAACGTGAATCCTAAAATGAGAAGAAGTTCCTGGGACCAGATTGAAATGAATTCTGTTGAAAAAGAGAAAACCTAATATATTTGAAATGTTCCACTTTCTGTATAAAAGGAAACAATGTGGAGACATTTTTGTCTTGTCCAAATAAATGATTCATCAGTGAAGATTGTTTTCTTTTGTGGGCTCTGATTTGAACCTGCTCAATCTATGTGCCACTCGTGGTAGTCATTCTAAGCCAAGCACCGGGGTCTGGGCCACTTCTGGACCTGCTGCTGGGGATGATGCATGGTCCCCACGATGTAGTCGTAATGTCTGAGTTTCAAAACTAAAACTCTTTGCATGGCATAATAGCATTTCTGGGGGGGAAACGAACAGGCCCCTAAAAGGAAATGGTTTCTTATTTACTAAAGTAGAATCTGATAAGTTAATAAAGCCTAAAACCTTTTTAAAAGGAAAGATGTAATCTGCTTTGTGTTTGTGGTGGGATCTATCTTGAGATAGTTGGATAAAGTATTTGAAAAGTGCTTCATAAATTAGAAAAACAGTGCATCCTCCCTTGAAAACTTACAAAAAGTACAGAAGGGTGAGAGGCGCACGTCCCTCTCCGTAGTTTCCCAGGGACCTCCACTGTGGGAGTTTTACACAGTATATCGTCCTGCACAGAAAGTGGTCCTTCACGAAACTATCTGTCAGGCATTTCTGTCCCAGCTATCGCCCTAGGTGCTGGGGCTGTGGAGTCCTAGCCTGGATGGAGTTTGCAGTGTGTGGGAGGAACACTCGGATTTCAGAAGTGACGATTGCTCTGAAGTAAAATTAAACAGGGTCAGCTGATAGAGAGCCAAAGAGAATTCTTGCTTTTCATGTAGAGGCCAGGGAAGACTCAGAGGAGGGGACCTTGAGCAGAGTTAAGAAATCAGGCAGGTGAATCCTGGGGAAGAGCATTCCAGCCCAGAGAAGGGAGGGATGCTCTCAAGCTTTAGTGAGCGTGCAGAGCACCTGGCTGCCCTTAAAGGCAGGTTCTGACTCAGGAGGGCTGGGGTGGGGCCCGAGACTCTGCATTCCCAACTCCCTCCCGGGAAGGGCGATGCTGCTGGGGCCTGGACCACAATATGTGTAGCGGTGTTAGAGGAATAGAAAGGAGGCCAATGATGTTTTCAAATGCCCTCTTCAATTTTAACGGAAATGTTCTCTTTTCACCGAATATCCTTTTGGTGAGAACTTACAAGTCTCCGTCATTCTTTGAGGTCTGTCCAAATCTGGTGGAAGGGCTTAGAATCCCTAAAAGCCACTTAACCACCGCTCGGCCTTGAGCAAGCTCAGTTCTCTCAGGATCGAATGGAGGATAGGAGCTGCACTCAGCTCCCTGGCTGTCCCCAGGAACAGGAAACTACCTCACCGAATGCTCTGAGCACGGGCGCTTGACGTATGTGCAGTACGCGCTCAGTCGCCCTTCCCCATTGTTAGGTGAGTTTTCCTTTTCAGTGTCAGCCTGTGCCTCGTCCCCCACCTGCACAGCTCCTCTCTGACGGAGCCCCTGATCTGGGGAAGAGCAGCAGGGGTGAGCCGCGGGGGGCAGCTTGCCCCATAAGCAAGCTGTCATCCTGTCGAAATAGCGAAGCGAAAGAGAAAGAATTTACAGGACGCTTTCTACAAACATGATTCTCCTGTGCCCTTTAATAAACTCCTTTCTTAAGAGAAAGAGATTTTGGGGCACCTGGGTGGCTCAGTCGGTTAAGCGTCTACCTTCGGCTCAGGTCATGATCCCAGGGTCCTGGGATCAAGCCCCGCATCAGGCTCCCTGCTCAGCAGGGATCCTGCTTCTCCCTGTCCCTCTGCCTGCCACTCTGCCTACTTGTGCTCTCTATCTCTCTGTCAAATAAATAAATAAATAAAATCTTTAAAAAAAAAAAAAGAAAGAAAAAGAGATTTTTATTGCTTTAACTAAAAATGGAATATCAAAATGTTGGGTCAAAGCTTTATTATTCTATCATCTTCCTGGGGGTTTGTCGTTGGTTAATATAAACTTCAAAGGAGTCTCACCATAGCCGAGCTGATCGTTAATTCTTTCCGCATGCCTGACATCCTGGCATAAACCCTACCGTGGCTCGGCCGGCACCACTTGATTGTGGCTAGTTAGCAAGCACCAGCTCTTTGGGCCTCCTAGATGCTGTCGGGGCTCGTGTGGTAGAGGTGATGGGGTTGGTGCTGCATTGAAAGGCCTTTTTCTGGGGGTCTCCGCTGCAGCCTCGCTGTTGGGAACACATCCACAAGAACCGGGCCGCCATCCAAGCAGACGCATGGGCACTGTGACCTCCCAACAGCCTACTCTGGAATCTTCCGGAAGAACCTCTTGCTGGGAGCTTTCGGGTGCTCCTGGGACACACATTTCTTACAGGCTGGGCAACTGCTTTTCCACTTCCCAACGGCTTCGAAGCCTCAAAATGGAAGGTGGCTGGTGGGAGCTGGCCAGACAAGAAATCCCCACCGAGAAGGGAGAAGACAACAGGTAGCAACGGGAACAACGGTGTCAGGACGCCCCCTGGGATAGGGACAGACAGCCCACGGTTCGGCTCCCCGAGGCCTCCCCATGTTCTAGGAGGACTTACGGGGTTAAATGGTGTTTGCTCTACTGTGTTTAAATCAATACAGGTTTTCCGTCCAAAACTGGAAAGTGCCCACTATGGGAGTAAGCGTCGGTTTTTCTAACGAGGTAGCGGTGGAACCTCTGATTTCCCGGCCCACAGGCCTCAGTCGGGCTCTTTCTCCTTCGACAATGAATGTGTCAGTCTTCCTCAAAGGCCACGCGCACACACGCACACAGACTCGCACACACGTGCACACTCGCACCGCAGCGACCAGCCTGTGGGCTTTAAACCACTCTACGAACACTGTGGGCCTGCCCCTGTCACCAGCAAGGCAGAGCAAACGAGGCATTGCTGTGAAGTTGGAGGAAGTCTGACTGGTCGAAGTGAGCAACATGTAAGAATCCTCGGATGAGGGGGCCCAGCACGCCTGGGCATCTGCGCTTTGAAACCCGCTACGTGACGTGTCCGCACCGGGGTGGAGAAGCACCGAGAAGCATCTGCACGGGTTAGTTGGGAGTAAATGCGATTAGGATGCTTGATCGTTCACATTTCCCTTTATGGTCATTTTCAGATGGCAGGATAGGAAAAGCCCAGAAGCGCAGCGAATCCGTGTGCCCCCTTCCTGTCGCCATTTTCCAGTCTGACGCTAACGCCTGCGTCCGTGACCATCTGGTTTCGGCTCGAGCACCTCTTAACCAAGCAGCCTCTGGCCCGGGGCAGAGGACAGTCAGTCAAGTCGCATCCAGAAATTCCGGGCAGAGATCCAGCCACTGCACTCTTTGGGTTCAGCAGGTTCCCTCCGTTTCTAGTAAGAGGCGTGGGTTGGAGTGAGGCGGGGTGCAGTGAGGGGAGGGAATTGCAGTCACATGGAGGTTTAAGCCCTGCCTCCACTTACGAGATCCGTAGTCTATAACTGACTCAGACTCAGTTTCCTTGTTTCCAGAATTAATGTCAAGGTGGGGCAAGAGTTTATTAGATGCTCCTTTTGATCAAATAGAACTTTACCCTTTCTTCCTTAAGATCACTGGAGTTTAGGGGCGCCTGGGCTCAGTCGGTTAAGCATCTGCCTTCTGCTCGGGTCATGATCCCGGAGTCCGGGGATCCAGCCCCGTGTCGGGCTCCCTGCTTAGGGGGGAGTCTGCTTCTCCCTCTACCCTTCCCCCTGCTCCATTTCTCTCTTGCTCGGTCACTCTCTCTCAAATAAATAAATATAAAATAAAACAAAAGATCACTGAAGTTTAAATACTGAGGATCAATTGCCTCCCAATCATCTTGAACATTCTTTCCTATCATCTTTGGCCATAAATTCTCTATTTTCTCTGAATTTCGCATTTGCATCCCTACATTGTTGCAAACATATCCTATGACAGCGACATTCTGCCTTGGAGTCTCAGCTTTTAGCCACAGGAAGCTTTAGGATGATATGAAGAGAGCAGAAATCCCTTACACGCTTGATCTTGCCTCAGTGCCTGTTCTGTGCGGTTCTGCACCAGTGTGAGCATGGGACACTCCCGCCCATGCTCCCTGTGGCTCAGCTTCTATTGGGTTTCCTCTGGGCTTCCCTCCGCCATCACCTAGTGCCATCCACCGCAAGCCTCTCATCAGGTTTCATGCTTTCCCCAAAGTGCTTAGCTTCCGCCATTCAGCAGGAATTTCTTTGAATGGACTTTATTTTTTAGCGCAGTTTTAGGTTATGGCAAAATTGAATGGAAAGTGCAGAGAGTTCTCATGTATTCCGTGTTTGCCCAAACCCACTACCTCCCCACCATTGATGTCTGCCACACAGTAGTAGTGTATCTGTTACGATGGATGGACGAACCTACATCAGCACGTCATTACCACCTGAAGTCCATAGCTCCCATCAGGGTTCGCTCTTGGTGTTGTACATCCCACGAGCTTTGACAGATGTATGATGACATGTACCCATCATTATAATATCATACAGAATAGTTTCACTGTCGAAAACTCCTGTGCTCTGCCTCTTCATCCTTCCATCCCCCAACCCCTGGCAACCACTGATCTTTCTCTCTTTTTTCTTTTTTTTTTTAAAGATTTTATTTATTTATTTGACAGAGAGAGACACAGCGAGAGAAGGAACACAAGCAGGGGGAGTGGGAGAGGGAGAAGCAGGCTCCCCGCAGAGCAGGGAGCCCGATGCGGGACTCGATCCCAGGACCCCGGGACCATGACCTGAGCCGAAGGCAGTCGCTTAACCAACTGAGCCACCCAGGCGCCCACCACTGATCTTTCTTATTGCTTCCATAATTTTGCCTTTTCCAGAATGTCCTGGGGTTGGACTCACACAGTATGTGTAGCCTTTTCGGGTTGCTTTTTTTCACTTAATTATTTGCTTTTAAGTTTCTTCCATATCTTTTTTTTTAATTTTGTTTTATTATGTTAATCACCATACATTACATCATTAGTTTTTGATGTAGTGTTCCGTGATTCATTGTTCGCGTCTTTTTATGTCTCGATGGCTCATTTATTTTTATCACAGAATAATATGATTTCACTGTATGGATGTGCTGCAGTATATTTATCCCTTCACCTACCAAAGAATATCTTGGTTGCCTCCAGGTTTGGCAATAAGTTAAGTCGTTATAAACATTCATATACAGCTTTGGTGTGGACATAAGTTTTCAGGTCTGGGTAAATACCAAGGAGCATACTGGATCTTACATAAGAGTATGTTTAGTTTTGTAAGAAACTACCGAACTGTCTTGCCAAGTAGCTGTACCAGTTTGCATTCTCGCCAGTAATGTCTGAAAGTTCCCATTGTTCCACATCCTCGCCAGGATTTCGTATTTCAGTGTTCCAGATTTGGGCCATTCTAATGGATGTGTAGTCAGTATCTCATGTTGCTTTACTTTGCATTTCCCCAATGACATATGACATGAAACACCTTTCATATGCTTATTTCCCATCTGTATATCTCCTCTGGTGAGGAATCTGTTAAGGTCTTTGGTCCATTTTTAAATCAGGCTGTTTTGTCATTGTTGAATTTTAAGAATTCTTTGTATCTTTTGGGTAATAGTCTTTTATCACATGTGCCTTTTGCAGAGGTTTTCTCCGAGTCTGTGGCTTGTCTTCTCTTGCAATTGTCTTTTGCTGAGCAGAAGTGTTTATTTTCATGAAGTCCAGCTTGTCAAGTATGTGTTTCATGGATGATGGCTTTGGTGTTGTATCTAAAAAGACATTGCCATACCCAAAATCAGCTAGATATTTCTCCTGTTATCCTCTAGGTATCTGACAGTTTTGTATTTTACATTTAGGTCTATGACCCATTTTGAGTTGATTTTTATAGAGGGTGTAAGTTCTGTGTCTAGATTTGTTGTTTTGCATGTGGATGTGCAGTTATCCTAGCACCGTTTGTTTTGAAAAGACTGTCTTTGCTCCATTGTATTGCTTTTGCTCATTTGTCAAAGATCAGTTGACTGTATTTATGTGGGTCTCTTTCTGGGCTCTCTACTCTGTTCCATTGATCCATGTGTCCATTCTTTCACTGATACCACACTAATTACTCTAGCTTTATAGTAAGTCTTGAAGTCAGACAGTATCAGCCCTCCAACTTTGTTCTTCTCTTTCAGCACTGAGTGGCTCTTCTGGGTCTTTTTTGCCTCTGCATGTAAAGTTTAGAATCAGTTTGTCAATGTCCAGACTGCAGGATTTTTACTAGGAAAATTTTATATTTTATATAATTTTATATTTGGAAAAAACACACAGTCCCCCACTGCTTTATTCCTTTGTACGTTTCATTCCTCAAACCCAACTATGAAGAAGAATTCCTGCCTTCTTTAAAATCTCAAGTTGATTTTTATCTACCTTCCCTGATTCGTGCATTGGTATAGAAATAGCTGGGCCTCTTCTTCCCCTGAGATTCACTGGGAGCTTCCTTGGTTATTTTTCTGTTTTGCTGCGACATGTCTGATATCCTCCACAGGTCTGTTTGTCTCTGTGGCTCCGTATATATCCCCCTCCCTCTTGATTATCAATTTCAAGAGTTCTTGATTAGATCAGTGGATTTAAAGGCAGATTGACTGTGGCTTCTCACTAAGGAAAAAACGTATCATAACAGAATCAGGCTGCCATTTAGAACTCCTACCTGGTAGCTCTGGGAGCATTCGACGGGAGCTCAATAGTAGATGAGAGATCCAAACGGAGCCTGGTGATTCACTCTCAGAGTTAACAAATCATCCTTAAGATGGGGTAATGTAATCCCTGTGAGTGCAAAGCTATGCTTCATGGTCCCACTTCATGCATTGTACATAGGCCAGATGCCTTTTCAAGTCAACATGGGAACCAAAAATGGAAAATAGCAGTAAAAGATAATTTTTCACATTTTTATGCTTACAGTGTTATATTTTCTACTTTCCAATTTTTTTTGAGAGAGAGAGAGAAAGGAGGGGGAGGGGTAAAGAGAGAAGGGGAGGGGTAAAGGGAGAGGGGGAGAGGTAAAGGGAGAGGGGGAGGGAGAATCTTAAATGGGTTCCATGCTTGGCATGGAGCCCGATGCAGAGCTCGATCTCACCACCCTGAGATCATGACCTGAACTGAAAGCAAGAGTTAGACGTGTAACTGAGCCACCCAGGTGCCCCTCTACTTTCCAATTTTTAATAGAAAGTGAACGAACCACTGTGAAACATTTTAAAGCGGAGCAAAGACCCATAAAAGAGCTTCCTTACATGTATGTAGAAAGTTGGTGTTTTCCAAGCGCTTGCTTGTCATTTGCCCTCTGGCCCGTTGGGAGTGAGGTCAGGTGCTACCTTAAAGGTCATCGTGAGTAGTCTTGGCTACTCAGGAACTAAGTGGAATAAATATTCCCATGGAAAATATTCTCCTCTGAGGTTTTGAATTTTATTTTCAAAGAATCTCTTGAATCTATTGCTTCACAGAAGCCCGGTCTGACCATATTCTTCCCATGAGAAAGGTCTCTCTTAGACATTTCCAGACTTCCTCCCAGACTGAGATCCTAGAGGTGGAAAATTTAGACAAGAGGGCCTTCTACATCCGGAGAGTGACTACAAATGGGGTCATTGCAGATGCCTTGGTAGGTGAGGGAGAAACACTGGGGGTGTTGATTTCCTGGGCCTATGGGATCACATTTGCTTTGATTAAACAACAGGGGTTGTTATGAGGTGCCCTGCACCAAGCTCCTGCCCACAACTTCTCCCTCAGCACATGCAGACCCACCCTCTCTACACACACCCCACATGCGCTTGAAGTGGTTTTTGATGGATTGGCCGGTTTAAAGTTGTGGTCCAAATTGGTAAAAAATAAATAAATAAATAACAAATTTGTATCATTCCAGCAACTGATAGGAACTTGCAAACTGAGAATCCCAATGGGGACTCTGACAGGTAAGATGTAAAATGGAGATTAAGGGGTTTAAGAGGAAATTTGAAAAACAAACAGTCTCAGATAAAAAGATAAGTACGAAACTGCACAGTAGTGGGGCTCCAGACAGCACCTGTAATTCTTCCCAGCTCCAGACTGGACCTCGCCCGGGGACACAGCAGGGAGAGAGCCGGACTGTCCGCTCCCCACCCCCCACCCCACCCCCCGGGATCTGATGGCTTTTCCCGTCAGAAGTGGCTCTCACTTGCAACTTGCAGCCCAGCCTCGTGCTGCTCGGTCCTGAGTCTTAGAGCCCCCATTGCACTGTGGAGCCCCACCCCCTCTCTGTCTTTTACTATTTCTTGCCAAGTGGGGAGGCAGTTGGGGAGAGGAGGGAAGAGCCCAGTGGTGGGAAGGGAGCAGCTGGGGTAGGCCTAGGGCTTTTCTAACTTAAGTTTCTATATTTCATGTTCGAAGTTTCTCATCATCAGTGGTTTGCAGGCCTGGCCACCCAGGAGAATCTCCTGGGCACTTGGAACAATCCGAGTTTCTGGGCCCCGCCCACACGTTTGAAAGAGGATCTTTGCAGAGGGGGACCAGACGTGGCCTTCTGTGGCCTGTCCAGGCGACCGTCACAGGCGGCCAGGGTTGCTGTTCGTGGGCTTGCGAGCCCCTTTCTCACCTCTGTGCGGGACGAGTGTGTCCAGTAAGTGGGTCAGAAATTCCTCTTTCAGAGGATATTTCCAGGGCAAGAGAGCCGTGCATCCCCAACCCCCTCAATTCGCCGGAATTTCTGGAACCTGATCTACCCACCTGGCCTTTACTTTGGAGCAAATGCCTCTCCGGGAGGGTGCTTCTTCACTCGCCGCCTCCTCAGGCCCTATAGCAAGTCCCTGTCTTCCCATAGCAGTACAGTATCTAAGGGGGGCGGTGGATGAAGAAGTTGGGGAGGGAAGGGAGGTCAGCACTTTGCTCCCCACCCATGTAGGTGTCCCCAGGTCAGCGCTTTCAAACCTTGACTGTGCATAGGAATCGCCTGGGGGGTCTTGTCAGAATGTGGATTCTGACTCAGGAGGCCGGGGGTGGCGCCTGAGAGTCTGCATTCCTAACGCACTTGGAGTGCTGCTGGTGGTGCCCGTCACGGGGCCCACTTGGAAGAGCAAGGCCATAGGATGCCACTTCCCTCCACCCCTTCCTTGGAAATTTTTCGGGTTAAATTTGGACCCACTGTGTTATGTGGTTTCATAGGTGAGGGTAGCGGGATGGAGGGGTACCTGGGATCCTTGCCTGGGTGGAGTAGGACGTGACTGTCCTGATTTGACTCAGACAAGGTCGCGGGTTGGATGTAACACTGAGACAAGAGCCCTGGTGAGAGGGATGTCTTCTCCTCACCAGCTAGCTGAGCAGGGAGGCTTATCCGCAGAGAACCATCCATGACCTCCAGGCAGCAAGGAAGGATAGTCCCTCTCCCGTCCGTGCCCTCTGTGACTGCCCATGTAAGGCTCCCATCTGTGCTCACGTTCCTGCTTGTACTGCGATCACCTGCTGTCACCTGTCCTTCCCCCAAGTGCCTGTTCCTGTTCTGCTTCCTTAGTGCTCCAGGAGAGATCGCAAGAAGCAACACACGTAAAAGTCTTGAGCTGAGAGTAGGTGCTCAATAAATACATTTGTTGAGTGAATGTGAATAAAATAATTGGCTTGAATATTCCACTCCGTATCTCCGCAGCATCAGCATCAGGACACAGAGGCGCCATTGAACAGGAAATATTAAGTGGGGCCCCCTGTTGCACACACGCTAGCTACCACTTAGGGGCTTCTTTGATGACATTTCTTCTCCACACCCTGGCTTTCTTCACTGTGAGCTCTCAGTCTCTAAGGTAAGCCTGTCCCCCAGCAGAGGAACGAGGCAGGGCCTCGGCCACCCTCTGAGGAAGGCTGAGCCTATTTGCATCTCTAATCACAAGGAAATAACTACTGACAGCCCCAACTAAAGGAGAAATATTAAGAATGACACTGAAATTCCTGTACCGGGAGAAAAAATGGAACGTTAAGAAAAAGTACCAGAGGCCAGAGCATAGCAGTAAGTTGCAGATTATGAAACCATATTTGAAGGCTGCTTGAAACTCAATTCCCTTGGAATTTGCAAAAGTGTGTTAGGCTTCAACTGGCTGTTTCAGAATTCTTTGATTATGATAGGTCAGTGTATTATATATATATGGTAGGGGAGCTTGCACTGTGGTCAAATATGCTGTAGAATGTTAGTTCTCTCTGGTCTCCACTCAAAGCCGCCAGCCGAATTGGAGACTCTGTGGGTTGGTCAAAGCAGCACACTCACACGCGGTGTATGTTGCTTCTGAAATCCAAAAAGGCCAATCAAACATTGCACCTCCTTTTTCCTAGTAGATGGTGCAAGGTGCAGGGATTTATCTTTCACCTTAGGGGGAAAAGCTTGACGTGTCCCAGACCACCGAACCCCCAGAATCATCAATTAAGTGGTGGATGCCTGAATTATGTGAGATTTATTCTCAGCCTCTAAAGAGCACGTGCCTTTAGTAAGGGCATCTAGAGTAACTTCCTATTTCTTACTCATCAGATTCAATCAGTATGTCCGTGTGGTACCCCAGTGTGACATCGTGTGGACTGCCAAGCTCCGTCTGGACCATATTACGGCAGAGGGCAGGAGAAGTGACAAAGGCCTGAGGCGAGAACATCAGGGTGTACTGTTGGTTCTGCCAGGTAGCAGCAAATTGCTTTTTGGTTGCTGGTCCTTGCACACTGGGATGGAGAAAAAGGCTTTATCTAGGTCAACAGATGTGTACCAAGTGCCAGGGGTTCTGCTAATTTGTTCAAGTAAAGATACTACACCTGGGATAGGGGCTGTAATTGGAATCACCAGCTGCTTAAACTTACAAGAGTCTGTAGACATTCTCCAAGATCTACCCAACTTCCACACAGGCCAAACAAGTGAATTAAATGGTGATGAATATCACCACCCCCATATCTTTTAATCTTTTGGTGATGGCCTCGATCTCTACACTTTCCCTATCTTGGTAGGGAGGGGACATTTAATAGGCTTCTGTTTAGCCCCTCCCACCCTAATGGCCCTTACTCTACAGGTCAGAGAGAATTTGGAGAGTCTGAAGGGGCCAAGTACATCTGTTCCGAATATACATCTAGGAACTGGGAAGTAACCACTGGATGGGTCTGTAGATCAATTAATCCCACTGTGACTCAAACATGGGCTAAGACTCAATCATTCACTTGACCACTAGAAGCCCTCACCTTGATGTTCGAGAACAGTCCATTTAAGTCCCTAGGAATTAAAGTCAATTCAGAGCCAGTGTCTAGTAAGTCCCCAAAGGTCTAGACATTTCCATTTCCCCAGAGCACCGTTCTCTCTAGTCAATGGTTTCAGGGCCTTTTGGAGAAAGCTTTGAGGAAGATTTAGAACATGTACATCAGTTCTTTGTATGTTTATAATATGTATTTTATGTGCATGTTATACATATGTACTTCCTCAAGAAGACCCAGGTTCCCTGCAATTAAGGACTTTGGGTCTGGTAGTTGATTTATATCTGAAGATTCAGTGAGTGGTCATGACGGTACTAAAGTCAGGTTTTGGGCTATCAGACCTAGAGTTTTCCTTGTCACATTAAACCAGCAATACTCTAGTAAGCTATCTATCGTCTTCCTAGGGACACCAAGATCAATTCACCACCACTAAAGATCTTTGAAGCTCCAGGCATTCTTATTACTGGTACGTCCATGCTGCCCTTTCCAGGAGATAATGCCCACTTTGACTTTGGTAGTTGAATGCAGCCGTTTGTTTGCTGCTCCTCTAGGGTTCCCGTATCCCCCATTGAAATGGTGGAGCCCATCTCAGTGGTGTTTTCCAGTACTGTCATACCTAGTCCACAAGGAGAGCAACCACACACTTTTCATGGGTTCAGGTTCTCCCCTCACTTGTGTATTTCTCAGTGCTTCAGTTGAGAGCGTCTTCTGGCCCTTCTTGGGGAAAGTCGTTGGGGGAGAGTGGGAGAGGGGTACAGATTTCACATGACAAACCCAGTCCCACATTCCTATCTAAACACATTGCAGCAGAACTAATCCCACCAAAAGCTCGGGTCAGTGTTTCCTCCCTTGAATCTGGCTGGGGACATGGAGCTACCCTGGCCAATGGAGTATAATGGAAATAAGTTATGAGACTTTAAGGTTAAGTAAAAAAGGAGTATGATCTCTCCCCCACCTCCTTCTCTCTCTCATCACTTGCTCTGGGGAAGCCAGTTCCCATGCCATAAGGATACTCAATTAGCCCTGTGAAGAGGTCCTATAAGGAGGAACTTAAGCTTTCTGCCAATAGCTAACAACATTCTAATTCTGGGAAGGAGCCACCTGGGAAGTGGTTCCTCTAGCCTCATTCCAGCCTTCAGATGATTGCCGCCCCAGCCAACATCTGATTACAACCATAAGAGAGCCCAAACCAGAACGGCCCTATCAAGCCACTCTTGAATTCCCAACCCATGGAATTTATTTCAAGACAATAAATGATTATTGTCATTTTAAGCCACTATGTTTTAGGGCAATTTCTTACACAGAAATGGGTAACTAATACATATGCACTGCTGATGGATACATACATATGTAACAAAAACAGAATGACATGCATGGCTGTGGTTGCTATTTCAGGAGAGTTGTTACTTCTGGGGGTAGAAAAAGGAGATGGGACTGGAGGGGAGTGCAAAGTAAGCTTCAGAAGTATCAGTGATATTTTAGTTTTTAAGAAAAGATCTAAAGCAAATATGGCACACGTTAAGATATGTTAAATCTGCCTGATGTATACATAAAGTATATTTTATATTATTCTGTACTTTTCTATATGCTTAAAAAATGTAAATTAAAATACTGAGGGTGAGGGGGTAAAATATACTTTTGCTTAGATCACGATTTGCCAAGGTTGATTATACTCCAAATTCTCAATGGCAGAGTCTGGTTTTGGCCATTGGTTCTTTACTTGATCTGTCTGGTCTTTAGATTTTCATCAGAGACGTCAAGATTGCTCTGCTTGCCATGGAGAATGTGGCAGAAGAATGTCCCCAAATTACTCTGGCAATCCTCCTCTAAGTAGAGCCGAGGGAGTTTATTTTCTAAAGCTACATGTACGCGGAGGTAGCTGTTCATAACCCTCTAAGGGATTGCTTTTATAGGTTTTGTCTCTGTGAGTGAGAACATATATGAGGGAATTAAAGGAACATAGCGTTATGGATCATAGAGTTTTAAGGTAGAAAGGGAACTCGCGTTCACCCTGTCTGCCGTGGCAGGGAGATCTTTTACAATGTCCCTGACAGCTAGTGAATCAAGCCCTGCTTCTATACCTAATGGTGACAGATACTCATTCCTCCTGGAGCAGTGTGTTCTGTGGAAAAGCATGGAAAGTGCTCAATTCCTGTTGAACAGAAGCCCCTGACTCTCACCCACTGCTTTTAGCTTCTAGAGCAACACATAGAAAGTTTACTCCCTTCCACATGACCACCATTCGAGTGTTTGAAAACAACAATCTGGTCCCTCTTCAGACTTCTCTCCTCCTGGTAATGCATCCTCAATTCCTTCAGAAAGCGAGGAATCTAGCAATTCTTGAATATCTGTTTCTATGCCAAGTGGTTTATATCCAGGGTTTTATATCATCTTCAAACTCCCTGTGATTCTCCACATCACAGATAGGGAAACTGAGGCTCGGGGAACTGAAGTAACTTAGCCTACGATCACAAAGCTCATAAAGCTGCAGAGCTAGTCAGTCTGACTAAGCACACTCTTTGTGAGACGTGGGGTCCTCGGAGGACACTGCAGCCCTCCCTGCTTCTCCTGCTCTAACACACAGCTCCTGAGATGGGATGCCGAGAACCGGACGTGATATAATGAGCCTATAGCCCCTTTGTAATATTTTGGCTTATTTGATCCTCTCTCCAACCCTGTGAATATGTGAGAAAGGCATCAGAACTCATGTACTGCAGATCAGGAAACAGGCTCAGCAAGATGGGTGGTGCAAAGAAATCAACCAACCCTTGAATAGGAGAATTGAGGTGCAAACCCAAACCCTCACATTCAATGTCAGTTCTTTCAGTTGTGCCCAGATGCCTCTCCATGATCCAGAATCCCATCAGCATTAAGAAGAGGTCCCACCCTGGGGTGCCTGGGTGGCTCAGTCGGTTGGGCGTCTGCTTTCGGCTCAGGTCGTGATCCCGGGGTCCTGGGATCAAGCCCCGCGTTGGGCTCCTTGCTTAGCGGGGAGCCTGCTTCTCCCTCTGCCCCTCTTCCACTTGTGCTCTCTCTGTCTCTCTAACAAATAAAGCCCTTAAAAAAAAAAAGAACATGTTCCACCCTAATTAATCTGGACTTAAGTATCGTAATTGTTAATATATAGCCCAAAATGGCCTTAGCTTCTTTAGCAGCCACATGACACTATACTGTAGTGTCTGAGATGGGTTCTGTTAGTAGGTGGCCCCCCAAATCTCTTTGTCTGTTTTACAGATACACCTGTGACGTCATAGTCTCTCTGCACAATTGAGTTTACATTGCTCCTTGTAAACCTTCCTCTTCCCTCCATCCCACTGAACCCAGTCCCAAGCTCTAGCCTTGGAGGGTGTTTTGAACTCCCACCCTGTCATCCCATGTAGTAGCGACTCCTGTTAGCACCAGGTGACAAGCCCCTTGACAAGTACCTGTTTGCTCTTATCATGGAGTTCTTGACGCCAGTGGGGAAAACACAAGGCTAAGCGCAGAGCCTGAGGATGTGGGTTCCCAGCACAGTGCCCCGGGGAAAGATGATGGCGGAGGAGGGAAGTCAATGTGGGTTCAGATGCCTCCCTGCACCATGACTGGGACAGCATGAGCACCAGCCCCCTGGGGACATAGTCCCTCTATACAGTGGGCAGGCGGGGGGGGTGGGGGTTAGAGAAATTGATGGGTTTGGGAGGAATGAGACACACATGGAGACCCTCCCCACATCCTCCTAACAGGAAACCATTCTAATTTATGACGGACCTGCTCAACATCCCAGTGAAGGTTATTCAATGCCATTGCCTTCCCCCACCTTTGCCTCATTGGTGGGATTCCAGTTTGGAAAAACCCCATCGCAGCTGCCTGCCTCTGGAGCTTCCCCTCAACTGCAGGAGACCCCCCTCGCACCCACAGCTTGCCTCTCTCTAACCGCTTAGCACACCCTCCTTTTCCAGTACCGTTTCTCCCAAACAGATGGTGTTCATAGACAGGAAAGACATGGAAGTTATTGAGCTGCAAGGTTGGTAATCAATACCCCAAAACCCGCCCTCTATTGATGCCAGTGAGAGGAGGGGTTCTCCCGGACGCAGCCACTGAAGGAGCTGAGAGAGACCCCTCCCCCGCCCCCGCCACCGCATCCCCAGCCTGGCCTGGGCTGTGTCCGGGGACAGGCTGACAATCTATTGTGCGTCACTGACTAGGGGGCATAAATGGATGTGTTCCCTGCGGCTCTTTCTTCTTCGGACTTCAGGGCTGTGTGTGTGCAGGTTTTATAGTCGTGCACAAACAGAGACCTGCTTCCCCGCCACCTCCCCCGAGCTGTGGTCCATCCCGCCGCCAGGAGGTATTTACTGAGCTCCTGCTTGATTCCCGAACTCTCTGCGTGTGGCTGTGGGGGCCCCAGAGAAATGCTGGGGCTCTTGGACTGATGAGCAGGCCGTGCTGCCAGGGTGGACTGCCCTTTGAGAAACGTCCTGGGAGAAGGTAGAAGTAAAATAGGAGGCAGAGATGGAGTGGGGTGGGCAGTGAGTTTGTGTGTGAGTCCTGGGAACAACAGGAATGATCTGTAAATGTGGAATCACTTGCCCATGCACGCGCATGTGTACATTTGGCTGCCAGGAATCTGGGGTGCAAGGGAGGGAGGTTTGGGGTGAAGATGAGGGAGGCGCCTGATTTCTGAACCAGCTGCTGGGGGAGCTGGGATGGAGGGGTGTGGCCGTGAAGAGGGAGTGTGGGGGGCATGGGGGCCCCCCCAGGTGCTGAAAGAGATCATGGAAAAGGCCACAGGTTCTCCCCATAATCCCAGGACAAGGGGTTCCTAGTCACAGACAGGCTTCCTAGTGGGTCAGGGGCCTATCTGTAAGAGGGCCTGGCAATGCATGGGATTTCGAAGCAGCCCCCAAAGCTCAGCCAGTAACAGTTTCAGAAACAAACCTCTCTATGGCCCCCTTTTCTTCCCCATGGAAGGTAATGTCTCTTTTGGTCGATGCCTAAAATGTCTGTAGCAAAGATAAATACTTTTTGTACTAGAATTTGGGATAAGGCCTAAGAGGCAGCACATGCTATGGCAGGGGACAACCCCACGTGGAGTTTAGAAGGACAGGCTGTGGATTCCACTGAGGCCTGGGATTCCTCCCAGCTCTGCCATTTGCTTCTTAGGTGATTTCTTTTCTTTTTTTTTTTTTTTAAAGATTTTATTTATTTATTTGAGAGAGAATGAGAGAGAGCACATGAGAGGGGAGAGGGTCAGAGGGAGAAGCAGACTCCCCGCCGAGCAGGGAGCCCGATGTGGGACTCGATCCCGGGACTCCGGGATCATGACCTGAGCCAAAGGCGGTCGCTTAACCAACTGAGCCACCCAGGCGCCGTCTTAGGTGATTTCTATCACTCTCTGGGCCTCATCTTCTTCGTCTGCAAACTGGGGTCTACAACTGACACTTTCCTTACAGGACTCTTGTAGGGATTAAAGGAGCCGATGCATTTTTTGTGCAGTCATATTTGTCAACCACCACCAAATAGCAACTGTTATGAGCCCACCCATGCAATCGAGTGGAAAAGGTTCATTGATCAGCACATAAGTGATAGGGTCTCTCTTTATATAAGGGGACAAGCAAAGAGAACTCAGAGGATGCTGAGGGACTTAAAGAGGAAGAATGGGGAAATTAGCAAAGACCACCAAGCCTGGCAACTGAAGGTAGGGGGAGGCACAGGGGGCCCACCCTGCCCAGAGGCACTTCGGGTTCCCTTGAGCACACTTAGTGAGGACTTACTATCCTGTTATCAGTTGCTGAAGCAGGTGGCTCGGCGCCCGATCATTTCTGGGGATATTTCACTTGGGTAGAGGAAACTCATTCCCAGGGCAAGTGCTAATTAAGTAGGTTGAGACTTGGTCTCTGCCCTCAAGCCATATAGTCTGAGTGGGGAGATCAAGTACCTGGCAGGTTGAACTGGGAAGGGGTGGTGCACTCGCTGTGTGTTGAAAGCAGCATCCCCCAACCCAGGGGGCTGGGACAGCCAGCAACCACCAGGAGGAGTGGCATTTCCCACTGAGCCTTGAAGAGTAGGGTCAGTGTAACCAGAGCAAATGGAAAGGGCATCCCTGCTTGGCAGGACAACAAAACTGACAAAGTGGGGAGACCTTCTCCCCGGGGGGTACTAGGGACATGTGGGTCCCAGCTGAACCGGGGTAACGTTCTGACAAGGTGCAGCTCAAACAGAGTTGGGGGAGACACATTGATCTCCCGAAGGGTGAGGAAAGGAATTGAGAGAACCGAAGGGCAGGAAGATCAAGGCATGGTTCCCCAGGACTGTGATACCACCTCAGAAACTGCAAGGACAGACAAGCAGGACATGCTTGGGGAGCAGGCAGGCTGTGGCAGGGGTCTTGTCAGGGGCAAGTTGGCGCTGGAGCGAGGGAAGGTGACATTGGAGAAGGACCAAGTGGAGTGGGAGGTTTGCTGAGGGCTCTTTAAATTAATAACAAATCCTATTGCTAATAAAAAATATAATTTAATCAACTCCCCATAAAGATTACAAACTTCCAGGAAATCAGACAGTAAGTCTACCCATGGAAAAAAAAAAAAAAAGTCTTTGAGCTGGTGTGTTGTCTGACTCTGTTTTCTAGCTATTTCCCTCCCTTGCATCAAGCATGTGTAGACAACTGCGTCCCTTAGTTGAATATTCAGTTCATATCAGCCCTGGACTTTATTTTATTTTATTTTATTTTAAAGATTTTATTTATTTATTTGACAGAGAGAGAGACAGCGAGAGAGGAAACACAAGCAGGGGGATTGGGAGAGGGAGAAGCTGGCTTCCTGCTGAGCAGGGAGCCAGATGCGGGGCTCGATCCCAGGAACCTGGGATCATTACCCGAGTTGAAGGCAGACGCTTAACGACTGAGCCACCCAGGCGCCCCAGCCCTGGCCTTTAGAAGTAATTGTAGCTTCGATGCTCTAAGTTGAATAATGACAAATAAATGGCAGTTTTTATTTTTGGTTTTTGTCATTCCCATTCCAACTACTTGAATGGCAGAGCAATGAAATTGCCAGCTTGAAACCCATTAATGTCTTCCTGTCCCCAGGCTCATTCCTGGATCATTTTGCCCGAGGCTGGAAACAACAGTAAAGCATCTTCCTTCTAACTCGGGGTTGGGGGTGGAGGGGATATGCTTTGGTATTCATACTCCTAAGTCAATTAAAATTGGTTTATCTGGCTTCTTTAGACTATAGGAAAGTTAAAAGGTCATGATTTTTCTTGGCTCCAATTAAAGAATTTCCCCATGACCAACTCTACTGTTAATTCGACCTGTTTCTTTAGGAGATTTAAAGCCTCCAATGAGAAATAAAAAGTCAACCCCTAAGGAGACTTAGAGTCTGAGCTGTGATTAAATTTACGCCTCGATTCAAAAATTATAGAAGGTAACTGGGAGACCCTCCAGCCAAGCCGAAGCCAGGTTTATAACCCCCACTCCATTCATCAGGATTAACAGTTAATTTTAATTCAAACTCTGTGCAAGCGGGCCCTCCAGAGAGCCTCGCCCAGCAGCCTGGAGCTAGCACACTGCTTTCCTGGCAGTCAGCTGTTTTACCGAGAAGTTCCTAAATGGTGACAGGCTAAATATTTCAGGCAGAAATGACGGAAGTGAGGGTCCCAGGGATATAGCACTATTTACAGGTGTCCTCTGGGAATTTGGAAGTAACCAGAAAATTCCAAATGTGCACATATTCAGATAGGACAATTCCATCCTCAGGACTCTACGGTGCAGAAATATTCACACATGCATACGAAGATCATGCACCGGGATGTTTATCATGGGAAAGCCAGGCCCATTGAACAGCATAAAATTCTCAGCACAAATGACTCTGTCCAGCCCTCCACACTATGAGGCTTGACCAAACTCTAGCATGGTTTCTATCAGCCCAAAACCGTGTTCTTAGGATGACGCTCGCCTTCTGAAAATGCCTATCCAAGAAAGCTCAACACTGTCTGAAGAATTTACTGTTTGTTCCATCTAACACCCCGACTACGGGTCCCAGATGTCTGTTTTCTTAGAGCAGCTACTTTAGAAAAATTGCAATTATAAATCCTTTCTCTGCCCCTTTGAGATGGAAATCTTCTATCACCCAGAAATGTTTCCTCAAGGATCTGGGAGCCGCCTCTATGGAATGCAGACACCTAGGGTGATGGCTCCCTGGCTCCCAGTCTGGTGGGAAAGTAGGAGCCCCACTTTGGTGGGTGCCTTGTTCCAATTCGCAAACTATCTCCTGCGCTAAAGATATGAGAAGCCTGTGTCTCCTCTGGATAAGCACCGAATAGCAAACACAGATGGCCTAATCACACTGACCCCCACTCCCAACATGTCTTTTAGTAGTTTTCCTTTAGCACAACCCAGTGTTTAAAAATTCTCCACCCACTTGCTGCAGGTAGCACTGCCCCCCACCCCCACCTCTGAGTTGTGACAGCCAAAAGTCTCTAGGCGTTGCCAAATATCCTGGGGCAGGGGCGAGGGAAGGTGGGGATGGGGGTGGGGGGCAAAATTGGCCCCGGTCGGGAACCACTGGATTAGAAGGTAATGCAATGTCTGGCTACTTAACAAGGTGAGAAGGGGTAATTAAACTCTAGTGCTTCTGTTTAGGAAGCGGGGGACACTTCAGGCTTTTGGGGAGGCCTTGAAGCCATTGCACACGCTGTGAAGAGAACAGGCATCTTGGGATCTGGTATGGTTCCAAACTCCAGAAGCAGAGGAATATTCATCAACACGATGACTCAGGAAATGAATGTTCTCATGCTCTGCCGGCCGTTCCAGGTAAGAATTCAAGAAATTTAATAAGAAAATTGATCTGTCCGCACATGGTGAAAGAGAATCTAATGAGCAACAAGCCAGGCAGATTCAAAAGCCTCAAATTCTTCTCTCTAATACCAGCACAGCCATTTTTGAACATAATTATGGACTTGAAACCCCGCAGGGGAATTCAGTGGAAATCATTTAAATATTTATTTGATGTGAAACCTCTGACCCAGGCAATTCATAGAACAATTAAAGGAGGAGGGCCTGGAAGATTTGACGGAACATAGTTTTGAGTTTTGCTGACAAATGGTCAGTACCAGTAAAAATTAGTGGCATCTTAAATTAGATCTAAACGTGAATAAGAATCAAGGATCCCATAGGCCTCGGTACAGGAAACTGTATTATTTTTTATTATCCAATATACAGTGCTCATTAACAACCTGGAGGAGAAAGTAAATCCGACTTTAGAGTTAGATTAAATTTGCAGATAATGCAAAACGCGTGACAAATGGCAAATGCAGAAGATAAATTAAAGTCAAAATTACCAAAGGACTGGACATTTGAGAACCCTGGTCAGAGCTAAATAAGATGGCATTGAATGAGAAAAGGGAAAGCGTTTCACTGTTGGGTTTGATTACATTTGATGGTCTGAGTAATCAACGGGAACCGGGGAGAGGTAGAGGGTTGCTGGAGAAGCTGAAGAAAACTTGACCTTCCTCCAACATACCTTGGAAGGTTGGCTTAATAACTTAGCATATTGTGTTTGAAGGAGATTTATTTTGCAGCAGGGGAACTTGGAAGTGGCAGATACAGACCCGCTGTCCCTGCAATCCTAGTTCAGGGGTATAGAGTTTTGCTAAAGGCAAACGGAACTCTGGTGGAGGGCAGACCCTCATCTGGCTACAAGGTGATTCGGTGCTTGCAAGCCATCATCCTGTCTCCATCATCATCACCGGCACCACCAACAACACCTATTGAGCTCCTACAGAGAGCCCAGACTCTGTTAGAAGAACTTTATTTAGCTTTTAAAAAAAAAAGTCTATAACAAAGCCTGGTGAACATCTCTTGTTACTTGAACACATGCTTTAACACGCTTATACTGAAGAAAAGAGCACTCAGGAGAATATATACCAGGAAGCTAAAGATCGGCATAATGGAAAAGATTTCTCTTTTCCTGATAACAAGGAATAATATAAAAAGCACTTTAAAATGTTTATAGAGGACACTTATCGTGATGAGCACTGAGAAATGTATAGAATTGTTGACCATATTGTACACCTCCAGCACTGCGTGTTAATTCTACTTCAGTAAAGAAAAATAAAATACTTAAGTCACTTTTTTAGTTTTTTTTTTTTTAATCCTCACAACAATCATTACGAATGAGGAAACTGAGATGCAGTTTAAATGTTTTGGCCAAGGTCACACAGTAAGTGGTGGGGGAGGGATTTGCAACCCATATTCCTTGGGGAAAAAACTGCAGCAAGAAGAAATCGGTGAGAAAACCTAGTAGATTCCCAGCAAACTTGAGAAAAGAATTTGATTCTATTTGTAGGCAAATTCTACTTGTTGGCGCTAGTCAAAGAAACACGACATTTGCCTTCAATGCGCTCCTACCTACTTTTTCAGAATCTGCCTGTATTGCTGACAGATTTATTGGTCTGTAAGAAAAACCTGATTCACAGTAGCTTAAACAAATAGGGGTTTATTTGTCACATGTAACAAGAAAACAGAGGTGGACAGATGCTAGTGATGCTTTCCCATATTGACAATGTCAGGGCTGACGTCTCTGTGTATTTCTGAGCGTTTCTGTCATGGCTGCAAGATGGCTGTTAGAGCTGGGTGGAATGTCTATGTTCAAGGCAGGAAGAAGCTGGAAGGTCGGTGCCATCCATATCCGTTCCCTTTATCAGGAAGGCAAAAGCTTTCCCATGGCCACAGGCTGACTTCCACTTAGGTCCCATTGGCCAAAATAGGTCACATACCTGCTCCTGCCCCGAGGAGACTAGGAATATAGGAAACAGGACGATATGATTGAGTTAAAGCAGCCATGGGAGGCTGGGCCCTGGGGGTAGCAAGAAAGAAAGGAGAAATGGCCGTTGGAAGTGACTTAGTGTATCTACAACATCCTCCTTCTCTCCTCTCTTCCCTTCAACCAAGCAGCTGGGTTCCTACAGTGCCTTGATCTGAGTAGCCGACATGCTCTAGCTAAAGTGTGAGTCACTAGGGAGCTAAGATGGGCCTGTTCACAATAGTTCACAGTAGTTCATTTTCAATAGGGTGTCTTCAAAGGAACTTAAATCACAAATTTGTAGAAAAGGATTCTGGAAAGCCATCCCTTTGCAGGGGCAAACATCGATGGGGGAGTTTAAATGTTCACTGGGGTGAAGCTCTGGCAGGCATTTATTTCTGGGCAGTAAATAGAATCAGAGGCATTCCAAACATGGAGTTATAACTTGATGGATCACTCAAACAGGGAGGATTGGCTTTTGCATCAGGAGATGATGCTGGGCAGCTTTTTAGAGTGTTAAACACATAGTTACCATATGATCAAGGAACTCCACTCCCAGGTACTTACCCCAGAGAAATGAAGACATATGTTACACAAAGATATAAATGTTCATAGCAGCTTCATTTATTATAGCCAAAAACAAAGCACAAAGCAAAACAAAACAACACCCTCAACCTCCAGTTAGAAACAGACCAAATGTCTGTCAACTGGTGAGTAAGGAAACAATTTGAAACACAGTCACAAGATAGAAGACTATTTATCAGAAGAAAGGAGCAAACATCTGATACATGCAACAGTGTGTTTCAATCTCCAAAGCATTACTGTAAATGAAAGACACCCATCACAAAAGACTACAGACTTTCGAATGTCATTTATATGAAATTCCATAAAAGACAAATGATCTGTAGTAACAGAAAGCGTATCAGTGATTTACTGAAGCTGGGGGGGGGGTACGTTTGGGGGTGATGGGAAAGTTAGTGATTGGGGTGGTTGTACATATTTGTCAAAGTTCAACAAAGTGTATCCTCAAAACAGGTGCCTTGTAATATGTCAATGATAAGTCAATAAAGTTGGTTTGTATTTTGAAAAATCCTATCCATGTCTCCATTTTCATGGTTTCTTTTTCTTTTTGTTTCCTTTGTTTCTAGCCAAGCTCCTTTGGAAATTTCCAACTTTGGTGGGACTCCAGGAAAAGCAGTGTGCCTTCGAGATTACTGTGGCATTCATGACAGTTGCCCAAATTTGACAACAGAGAGAGTGTGATGGTTAATTTTATGTGTCTACTTGGCTGGGCCTCAATACCTAGATATTTGGTAAAACATTACTCTAGATGTTTCTGTGAAAGTACTTTTTAGATAAGATTAACATTTAAATCAGTAGACTTGGGGGAAAACAGATTGCCCTCCATAATATGGATGGGCCTTACCCAACCAGTTGAAGGCCTTATAGAAAAAAACTGACTTCCCCCAAGCAAGAAGGAATTCTGCCTGCAGTCTGCATTTGGATTCTGCAACTCAGCCCTGTCTCCAGCCTGCTGGCCTAGCCCATCAGATTTTGGACTTGGAAGCCTCCGCTATTGCTTGAGTTAATTCTTTAAAATCTCTCGATAGGTAGATGGATAGATAGATCGATCAATCGATCGATCTGTATGTATTCATACATACACGCATCCCGTTGGTTCTCTCTTTGGAGAACCATGACTGATGCAGACAGGTAGAAATGAGATGTGAATTAGGTAAAACTCTAGGCCCAGTATACCAGTTGCTGCACCAGGTCCAGCAATGAAGAGTTGTGATTAACAGGGAGGGCCTGCCCCATAGCTCCAGCTGCTTGACCATGGGCACATGTCTACATTTTCTAAGACTCTCCCTCCCCAATAAAGGGAAAAATAAAATCATGTACTTGTTAATAAGGGTGAAATGAGATTTCGATACAAAGCAATTCTCACTTTATCATAAATACTATGACTACGAGAGGGTCACATAGAGTTAAGCCTCCTGACTTCTGGAGCACTACTCTTTTCACTGCCTCTGGATACCTATGGAAATGTCCCCTCCTTTGTCTTAGATGACAGCCAAAGTGACCCCACTTTGAACCTTAAGAGGACGAACACTGGTTTGAACTTGAATTAGAATTCCGATTTTGAGGCGCCTGGGTGGCTCAGTTGGTTGGGCGACTGCCTTCGGCTCAGGTCATGATCCTGGAGTCCCTGGATCGAGTCCTGCATCGGGCTCCCTGCTCGGCAGGGAGTCTGCTTCTCCCTCTGACCCTCCCCCCTCTCACGTGCTCTCTCTCAAATAGATAGATGGAATCTTTAAAAAAAAAAAAAAAAAGAATTCCGATTTTGGCGGAAAGGATCATCACATTATTATATCAGGTGCTACGATTGATCATTTTAAGCAGCTTCCACCTAATTCATTTCAGCTGACGTTATTCTCCTCATCACTGTGGCCAGCAGGCTTCAAGAAATGCCATGCATGCCGCAGGACACTACTCTACTGCAGGACCCACCCCTTCCCCAGCACTCCCAAGAGGCCATGCTGGGAGGCTCCATGTGTGCACTTGACCCACCAGGCACCCTTGTTCCCGTCGTAATGTGATATATTGGTCTGAATACCTGGGTGCCACAGTGCTAGGCGCCGTCCAGAAGGAGCATAAGAGAGATGAATAGATGTACCTTGATTTGATAAACCAAATCAGATTAAACTAATAGCATTTCAGAGACCTTCCTGAATAATATTTTCCTTAGGAACGCATTACTAAACTCGTTGCAAATTTGCCTGGCTAGAGTTGAGAGGCCATGGCCCGGAGAAGCCCACCAGCAGAGAGGGATGATGATTTGGAGATAACCATGCTTCACGGTGGTGCCGTCGGCTTCTCACAGAGTCTGGAAAGTGCTTTCACATTCGTGGCCTTTTTTATTGTTGTCCTTACAAATATCCCAGGAGAGAGGCAGGATGAGGACCACAGCCTCTGTGGATAGGTCCTTAGGAGAAAGAGCCAGAGTTGCTCAGAACCAGAACTTTCCCACGCTGCACCATCACCCACCCTCCTCTGGCCCTCCTACAGCTCAGGGCTCACCTCTCTGCAGTCTGAGGGGTGGGGACAACGTCTGAAGCCTCCTAGCCTTCCAGCCAGGGTTGACCCAAAACAGGCAGCAGCTCATACAGTGGCTTTCATTCCTTAGGAGGCCAAGTGAGACAAGCATCTATCTGTGGAAAGTTCTAGAAAATAGTGCCTCTTGCCCACCACATCCCTTGGCCCATGCTCAGCTCCCTCTGGGGAGGATCCAAGCAAGGGATTCCTTTGTGGACACTCAGCACCACCTCTGTCTCTCACTTTCTTAAGCTTAGAGGGGACATAGTCACACTGGAGGATGTCCAGATCAGTCAGGATTGGGAGAGGAGGAGCAATCGTTACATTTGAGGAAGTGTTGATGGCACAGGGAAAATCTAATGTAGAGAAGAATTAGTGTCTTAGGCATGATATAGGGTTTGTAAGCACTTGAGGGACTGGACAGGGCAGAATAGGACCGCATGATGGGGGACGCTAGAAATGCTTGCTATAAGGAAGAGTTTTCCGATGTCAGCATTCTCTAAAGAGGAGAACAGATGAGTTCTCCCGCACTGGGGTGTTCAAGTGGGAGCACAAGCAGCACCAGGTGGGAAAGTAGTTAAGGAGGATGAGCAGTTAAGATGGACCAGAAGGGGCGCCTGGGTGGCTCAGTCGTTAAGCAGCTGCCTTCGGCTCAGGTCATGATCCCAGGGTGCTGGGATCGAGCCCCACATCGGGCTCCCTGCTCGGCGGGAAGCCTGCTTCTCCCTCTCCCTCTCCCACTCCCCCTGCTTGTGTTCCTGCTCTCGCTCTCTCTCTCTCTGTCAAATAAATAAATAAAAATCTTTAAAAAACAACAACAACATAATTTGTATTAAAAAAAAAAAAAGATGGACCAGAGGTTCTCAGCTGGGGTGATTATCCCCTACCAAGGGGATATTTGCAATGTCTGCAGACATTTTGGTTGTCACACTAAGGGGTGTTACTAACATCTAACAGGAAGAGGCCAGGGCTCCTGCTAAATATATCTTACAATGCCCCGGGCAGCTCCCACAACAAAGAGTTACCTGGCCCCAAA
>NC_138381.1:14957531-15011314 GCF_054177405.1 Leptonychotes weddellii | reverse complement strand
CTGCCCTGTTCCCAGCCGTTTTCCTTCTCAGTCTTCTTCTTTTGCTCTGTCCTAGGCCTAGAAATCTCGGGGCACCTCATTGCAGCGGGACCCGCCCTCAAAGCCTTCACAGACACCGAAGAGTAAATGACCACTTACAGCCAGCATAGCCCCTCAACCTTAAGCAGAGACTCCCTGCCTGGATAATGATGGGCAAAGACAGAGATGGGCTCTGTTTCCATATTTCAAGAAGTCGCCTTAAAAATATACATTTACACTTGAGGAAGCTGAAAAGAGATTAACTAAAAGTCAATGTTCCACTGATTTAAGCTGGAATTACATTGATCCTCTGTGGTAATACTACTTATTTCAACATGATTAGAAATTCTGATGGACAGGGCGCCTGGGTGGCTCAGTTGGTTAAGCGACTGCCTTCGGCTCGGGTCATGATCCTGGAGTCCCGGGATCGAGTCCCACATCGGGCTCCCTGCTCGGCAGGGGGTCTGCTTCCCCCTCTGCCCTCTTCCCTCTCGTGCTCTCTGTCTCTCATTCTCTCTCTCTCAAATAAATAAATAAAATCTTTAAAAAAAAAAAGAAAAAAAAAAAGAAATTCTGATGGACAGTTCCTTAGGTCTTTGATGAGTGAAAATGGGAGATCTAAGCAATATGGTCTGTGTTGTAATAAAAAGCCCATCAAAACCTGAGTTCTATGGGAGAAATTAATTTTTAAAATGCCCGTAGCAATGAAATGTCTGGGAATCACTGAGCTAAAAGGAAAAGCACAAAGCATGGACTATGAGGCACAAGACAATGTGTACCTGAGGATCTGGGGAGAAAGGTTGTGGTGTATGAGACACCAGGTGCCCATCTGCTCATGCCTTCTTTTCAGGGAACACTGCCGTGGAGTGGACACTGCTCCTAACCCGTGTGTTCCGAACCCTGTGTGTTCCTAACCCCTGACAAGGGTTGACTGGACATAGTAAGATGTTCTCAATGAAGGAAGCAGTTCATTGATTTACATTTCGGTACAAGCTCCTTCTCTCCTCGTAGAACAGCCCTCTGAGGAGAGGCACACTAGGGAATGGTAGAGGCACAAGATGGAATGAACCTGGGTTCCTGAATATCCATGTGGAACATAGCTACTTTCCAACTGGGAACATCCGCCCTGGACTGTAACGAGAAAGAGAAAAAGACCTGTCTTTTGAATGTGGCATTGCAGTGTGAGATTTCTTTCTCATAGCAGTTTAGCTTTCCCCTAACGAAGTCAGTGGGGTTAATCATCTCTACCTGGCAGGGCTGTGGTGAAGATTTTAAAAGGCATAGAAGAGGGACCCCTGGGTGGCTCACTTGGTTAAGTGTCTGCCTTCAGCTCGGGTCGTGATCGTGGGGTCCTGGGATGGAGCCCGGCATCGGGATCCCTGCCCAGCGGGGAGTCTGCTTTTCCCTCTGCCTGCCACTCCACCTGCCTGTGCTCTCTCTGTCTGACAAGTAAATTTTAAAAATCTTTAAGAATAAATAAAAAATAAAAGACATAGAAGAGGTTACCCAGCTAGGATCTGTTCGGGCTCATTCGTATTGAATGGCTGAATAAAACATGCTATGGTTTCTTTCTCTAGCTGGTAACAAGCCATTGTCTTTTCTGGTTAGGGGGTTGGACTCAGGCTCCTATATCTGCGGGACGATGCATCTGTTCCCATCTAGGGAGTCTCTTCTTTGTGCCTAGGACTGGGCCAGGCACTGTGAACGCAGCCTTGAGCAAGACTGACTCACCCTTAAGGGGTGCCAAAGAAAGTCACATGTCCAAGCCCAAGACTGGGTGCAGACAACCTGTGTGCTGGGATGCTTACAGGAAGACCAGGAGTGGATGGAGGGACCCAGGTATTTCCTGGCCTGCAAGAGACCCCAGAAACAGTGGTTTGCCTGAATTAGCAAAGAGTTGCATTTTCTGCACAATTGTTCCTACACTTCGATGTACTTACAGTGGTTTTTCCATGGTCTCATAGGGGCAAAGCATCATTTAAAGATCCTAAAATAGGGGCACCAGGGTGGCTCAGTCGTTAAGAGTCTGCCTTCAGCTCAGGTCATGATCCCAGGGTCCTGGGATCGAGCCCCGCATCGGGCTCCCTGCTCGGCGAGAAGCCTGCTTCTCCCTCTCCCACTCCCCCTGCTTGTGTTCCCTCTCTTGCTGTGTCTCTCTCTGTCAAATAAATAAATAAAATCTTTAAAAAAAAAAAAAGATCCTAAAATAATCTTTTTTTTTTTTAAGATTTATTTATTTATTTGAGAGAGCGAGAATGAGAGAGAGTACATGAGAGGGGGGAGGGTCAGAGGGAGAAGCAGGCTCCTCGCTGAGCAGGGAGCCCGATGCGGGACTCGATCCCAGGACTCCAGGATCATGACCTGAGCCGAAGGCAGTTGCTTAACCAACTGAGCCACCCAGGCACCCGATCCTAAAATAATCTTGATTAAACAAAGGGAAGGAACGTTTTCGACAACTTAATCTGGAAAGATAAAGTTTGAATGCTCCTCCGAAGACCCAAGGTTGTAGAAGACATTTAGACCTGACCATTTCTCAGGTTACGTGTTCATGTATCAGATACATATTAAACACTGCTGTGATCCAGGTTCTCTGCAGGAACACGGGGGGACAAGACCAACAGAAGTTCATAGCCAAGTGGAAGGTAGTCAATCTATGGATGATCACCTGACAGTGAAACATCCGCTTACTGATGGGATGGATGCAGACAGAAGCTGGGAACCCAGGACAGATGGAGTCCAGGCCAAGTGTGGACTTTTCCTCCTGATTGTCATTTGGGTCATGCCTTCAGGACAGTAGTACTGTATTTCTGTGACTAATAACGTGATCTTGAAATTAGCTTTTTTGTGTGTACCTTATAGCCAAATACATGCATGGAAATACTCTTCCAAGCCCAAGGACAGTCAGTCATGCAATGTGCCCATGTAATAATCTCAGAATGGCACAAATATAGTGAATCACCAGATATGTGCGCAAAAATGTACGACTTCAGCTTCTACGGTATCAGCACCAGAGCTGACAAGGAACACCAGGGACCCACCAGGGACCCACCAGCAAGACAAGTCACCAGCCCTGGCGAGGAATCACCCTGCAGGAGCACACAAATGTGCCCCCAGTGCTGTCAGCCTGCACGTGGGCAACAGCATCCTCCAGCTTCTGTTTATTGTTGCTTTGCTATGGTGTTCATCCCCTTTGTATCCATGGCATCAGGAACCTGGGGAGTTGGGCGCTTGACCATTCTTCACATCTGAGAACAGAAGGAGCAGAGGGAAGTTAAGCTACTCTAGACAGGTGTGTGAGTAACAGTTTAGGGACAGTTTGAGCTTTCTGGTAGATGCAGCCTAGAGAAATCGGCATCAAAGCAGCTTCTTCATGGAAGCAATATGCTTATGAAAGGGGCCAGGTGTAAAATAAAGTTATTGTTAGCTCTGTTCACATAACATGTCCTTCCCGCTGCGATCTACATCTCATCATACAAGTGGGCAAGGGCATCTCTGAGATGCCCTTTCAGAGGTGGGATGTGGGTATTACTGGTGGTGGTGGTGAGAAGGGGGCTCTGCAAGAGGAAGGCGAGGGTCTGGGGTTCTGTGGACTGGGACCTCGAGGGGGGAGTGTGGTCCACGGAGAGGGTTCCTGGTTCCAATCCCCTCCAGCAAAGCCCCGCCTGAAAGCGTCCTTCCTCTGTGCTCCGCCCCCCCCCCCGCCCCCACCGCTGGCCCACCCCTGGGATCCGGCCGCGGGGTCTCGGCTCCCCCTTGCAGGATCCGAAGGCAGCTCACCCTGCAGAACCCCGGGGTGAAATCGTGTTGGAGCGGAGGCGTCGAGCATGGGCAGAATTAATCCAACGTGGGCGGCCCGGGCGGACAGGATTACGCGGGCAGGTCGAGAGGGGCAGTGTGCGCAGCCTGTCCCTCCCTCGGCCGGAAGATGGATGATTTTCGGGGACTGCTGTCCCAACGCCCCGGCTCGCTGCAGGGAGACGTCAGAGCGCTCGGGGCCGCGGGAGAAGAGCCCCCCGCCCTCCCCCCACCCCCCCGCCCGGGCTGCCGTATAAAGTCGGGGCCCCGTGGAGGCGGCGGCGGCGCTCTCCGAGTCCGGGTCCTCGCGCCACCGCTCGGTGGGGAGAGCGCACCCCGCCGGCCTCACCGCGCGCTCCAAGGGCTTCCCGCCGGGACCATGCGCGGCCGCGAGCTCCCTCTCGTCCTGCTGGCGCTGCTCCTCTGCCAGGCGCCCCGGGGGCCGGCCGCCCCGGTGCCCGCGGGCGCAGGGACCGTGCTGGACAAGATGTACCCGCGCGGCAACCACTGGGCGGTGGGTGAGTGTCCCGCGCGCTCCAGTCCTCGGCGGGACCCCAGCCGTCTGCCGCGACCTTTCCGGAAGCTCCGCTCGCCCCGGGCTCCGCGCCGCAGCCCTCCCCACCCCCTTGCCCGTCCTGGGAAGCCGTCGGTCCCCGAGCAGCGCCCTTGGTCCTTTCCCGCTCCCCTCCCTCTTCCCCCGGCCCCCCCAGCCGGCTCTCCCGACAAGCCAACCTGCCCTCTCACCTACCCCACACCTCCTTTTACCTGCCTGATGGTAGCCTTGTCTCGCACGGTTCTGTCCTTGAACGACGTGGGGCGCCGGGTCCCCGAGCGCGTCCCGGAGCCCCGGGATTCCGACCGCCGGGAGCCGGACGCGGGCTGCGCCCCGAGCGCCGCGCAAAGCCACAGGTGTGGGAGCCGGTCCTGGGGTCCCGGGCTGCTCAGCGAGCGCGCCCGGAATGCCGCCCCTTGTCTGGGGCTCCGCTGAGCTCCCTCGGGCCTTCCGCCACTGCGGCGATTTCCTCTCCCCCGCCTTCCCTCTCCCCTGCCCTCCCTCCTTCCCTCTCGCAGGCTCCGGGCGCCCGCTCCCCACGCAGATCCCGGCCTCTCCGTCCCCGAGCCCCCGCTGTCCTCCGGCTCTCTAGATCTGCGGCCTCCCCTAGCTCCTTCCCCCTTCCCTCTGTCCACACGTCCTGGCCTCCATGCCCGGGCTGCGAGGCGCGCCGGCCGGGCCCCGGAACCCCAGCGGCGGTGGGGAGGGCGCCCTCCGGGGGGCGGGCAGCCGGGCGAGACCCCACAGCTTTCCCGCAACTGGCCGGAGGGTAGCGGCCCCGCCACCTCGCGCCCACCCAGCGTCACTCCGGGGCTCTCCCGAGCGCCCAGCATAGCCTCTGTCTGGCCAATGCAAAGCTTCCAGCTTCCCCAGGTAGCTGCTACCACGGCCCCAGCTCTTGCCCAGAAGCTGGTCGATCCCAGAGAGATTTAAGGGGTGGTGGTGCGGGTGGTGTGCGTTCCACTATTTCCTTAGCCATCGACTCATAGTCGGGGAGGGTGTGTTGGAAAAAGATGCTAATCCAAACACCAGCCGAGTCACAGATGGTGTGAGGATAGGGACGCCTTTATGGGAAGAGGTGAGGCTGACCGGTCACGTCCTCAGCCCCTCTGTGTTGCATATCCTCTGTCAGAGAAATCCAGAACTCGGGGTTGCCACCAGGGCAGTCTTCATTGTGGCTAAAAGAACCCTTTGCCGAGTCCCTGAGGTCCCAGGGATGAAGGTATTTGTGATTTCTGAGGGGACACCGGGAACACATAGAGGAGAGGTTGGGATGGGTGAAGATGAGAAACCCCACCCTCAAAGAGAGAAGGGTATTTAGAAGGTATTCCAAAGCCGAACCTAGAATTCAGGCTTTAAAAGGATTTCTGGGAATTTAGACCTAGTGGCCATTGTCCAGTCCGGCCACCAGCCAGTGGGCTGGAAAAGTAGAATGAAAGTCCCAGATTTCCAACTTCCTTTCGCTCATTCATATTTTTGGACTAAAAGGCTTATTATGAGGCAATCCTTACAGGCCAAAAGCAGGACGAGAGAGTCATCTGGGCCCCTAGAATCATGTTGTTTCTTTTTTTTTTTTAGATTTTATTTATTTATTCATGAGAGACAGACAGAGAGAGAGGCAGAGGGAGAAGCAGGCTCCCAAGGAGCAAGGAGCCCGATGCGGGACTCGATCCCAGGACTCCAGGATCATGACCTGAGCCGAAGGCAGACGCTTAACCATCTGAGCCACCCAGGTGCCCAGAATCATGTTGTTTCTGATGCAAGCCCACGCTGGTTGCTATAGTTCCCCAGTGCACCTGTCCCCCGGGTGCTTAGAGGGTCTGGCATCAAAACACCCTGCATGGTGGCACTCGGGCATTCCTAATCCAAGAGCACACTAACCAGCGGCACCCCCCAATTTTCTTATTTTCCTATGTGTTCTTGGAAGCACTCTTTTTCCTTTTCCTCTCCTGGCCAGCTTTGCAGAGTTGATGGAGAACAAGAGACGGGGAGGTGAAGTAGAAAATCACAGTTGGGTCTAAAATAACATGTGATCTAGAAAAAGTTTGCTTTGGAGAGATATGCTCTCTGGGAATCTGAGCGCTCATAAGCAGGAACGATGTTGTTAGATTTTAAATTTAGCTTTCCACTCTCCTAAGGAAATGCCTGTCCTCCTCAATCACTGAAGACGTGCAGTTTAGTTTTAATTATATCAAACTAAAGCTACATATTGCTGTCCATGAGGAAGCTGTCAGCACAAATTTGCAGGTTTGTTAAGGGAATTGCTTCTTGCAGCTGAGAGAAGCATGGTGTGGCAATGGAAAGCAAGTTAACAGATGGAAAACTTAAATTCTTATCTGGCTTGATGTTTCTGGAAATGTTTTGTTTGTGCAAAATATAGGTATGAGAATACAGGTCAGCACTACTAGTGCTAACTGTCCCCTCTGTTCCCATGAAATGCTCCCGGTCGTGGCTCTCACACTGAGGTCACGAATGTCCTGGAAGGTTGAAACCTGAAACACCACTGTTCAGCGGCAGAATGGCTCTCTGTGGGAGTGTTGCCCCAGAGACTGTGAAATGTAGTTTAAGGATCACTCCAGAAAAACTAGCTCTCAGAAGTGCTCAACACTCTGTGTCTTAATGGAGATTTCCCTAAATTGGAGTGATCTTCAAATTTTGAGTTAAGAAAATTCATTTATGTTTCAAGCCTGCTGTGGTAGTGGTATTTTTACGTGATTAAAAGGGACAAAAGCTTTTATTTATTTATTTATTTTACTTCGGGGCAAGGTTTTATTTTTTTTCAAGGGCCTGTCTTTTGTCTAGGCTGAGATCTCTATTACTATGATACGGACACATAACAAATGATGGGAGAAGTGGAAGTGGGCAGAGCATCCGTGTTGCCATGGAGACGATTATTTGGTTGGTAGTAGCCAGCTCCAAAGTGAAATAGGACCCAGGCAGTGGGTTCCCTGGGATGTTAGAGATGGTGCACTTCCTTCCCTTAATGACCAGTCTCTGGATCTGGGGGTGGGAGTCTGAACACCACCCACCCACCAAATATGCAGATCTGTACGCTGTCACGAGGAACTATATTAAATCAATCACAGAATGGTGGATTACTTTATCTCCCCGTTTTACAGAAGTCCACCAAATTATTCAGGCATGACAAAAATGGAGTTCTTATTTGTAAAAACATCTCCATTGTCCCTCTGCTTCGTTGGCCATAGCACCTTCCTCATTTCTAGCATCCTAACTAGACGAGAGCAGTGAGAGGGGATAAGAGTGACCAAGGTCATTCCTGGAGCATCAGGTTCTAATCCTGCTTTCCCATTATCATGATTCAATTTCCTCCACACAAATAAAGCCAAATGCTTCATTGCTTCCTGGGAAGCTGCGCCCCATAATCACTGTTATGACTAATAGCCAGGTGATTTCTTGGATATCTGGGTACCAACCTGACCAAGCAGATAATGGAGGAGCCAATCCTTCAAGATTCCAATCCTTCAGGTGGGACCGTGTCCTCAGTCAGGTCTTGAAATTGTGTGAGGTGTCATGTCATAAATGACAGTGCTCACACTGCAGTGCAGTAAGACCTCATTTTAAGGCACCCCAATACTCACAGAATTAACTTTTCTGAGTCACATAATGAGTCATGATACACTGATACATGATCCCTATTCCTTTTGATAACATTAGGAAGCCGTTTGTAGACCTTACCCTTATTTCCAGACCCCAGAGTGATTTCTACCTGCCTTATATTTTTAGGATGTTCAAAGACACTTCCACGCAGTATAATATAGTAGAGTCTGGTCTGTGAGCTGATTTTAATCCTAGAATCTTTGCTTATATGTGGGTTACCTTTGGCAAGTCGCACTTGCATTGAACTTATTGTGGAATAGATCAAATGAAATGTCCCGTAAAGACACGCCAACAATAAAGTCAGGGAGAGGGTTTCTCTGTTGGTGGACAGAGCTCTTGCCATTTTAAGTGGCTGAGGTCTGTTGAAACTTATTCCCACGAAGTTTGCCTTCAATACATCTAATGCCAGACAACATTGGAGCCACAGAGAGTTTTCCTTGTGAGCTTTAAATCAAAAGCATCATAGCTTTGGGGCGCCTGGGTGGCTCAGTCGGTTAAGCGTCTGCCTTCTGCTCAGGTCATGGTCCCAGGGTCCTGGGTTCGAGCCCCGCATCAGGCTCCTTGCTCCACGGGGAAGCCTGCTTCTCCTGCCCGCCGCTCCCCCTGCTTATGCACGCTCTCTCTCTCTGTGTCAAATAAATAAATTAATTAAAAAAAAAAAAAAAACAACCATAGTTTTACTAGTATTAGGATTTTAAAAGAACTATAAAATCCAATTGCAGAGAGATGGGAAAAAAGCACTGAAGAAAGTAAGTAAGATAATGTGGGTATTCTTAGCAAGGGGCTAAGGTGTTAAGAATGCAGACCTTGAACTCCCTACCCACTCCTGACACCGTGGCTATCCCCACTTGCATACATGAATTTCTGCATTTTTAGTGGCCTGGCCTCCCACACGGCAACTTTTCTTCATTTATATGGCAAGTGCACATCCCTGGAGCCATGGGTAATCTTTCACTGACCCTTTCAGACATCTAGGAGAAAATTCTGCATTTCTGTGGCTGAGAAGCATTGCTCAGAATTTGTTTTCACCTTGTTTTTCATTACATACTCAACAAATGTATTTCTAGGTGATAGTTCCTAGATTCAGTCTCAGCTAAAATTCTAAGAAAGTTTAAATGAAAAATTCCTTTGGTACATTTGTGTTAGAGCCCAGAGGAAACCAACGTCTTTTTTAATCACACGAAGAAAAGTATCAAGACTCTTCTTTTCGGCAGCAATTTAGAAGCAACTGAGGAAGATGTTTAACCTCCATCATTCAGCTGGGAGTAGAATTGGTGGCAGCATTGTAGATATGGAAGGTTCCTTAGGTTTCATCTAGTCCAACCTGTTCAATGTAGAGCTGAGAAAATTGAGGACTGGGGATGCTCAACACTTGGCAGAGGTCACCTAGCTGGTTAGCGGAGGTGCTGGGACCAAACCTAGGGCTCCTGAGCTGTGGTTGTAGGTCGTGTCCAGCTGGTTGCACATTCTGAACAGGGAGTCATTTATGAACTAACGTCTGATACTAAAATGCTGTTTATTCTGCACTTCGGAGGAAGCAGGGCAAACCTAATTGGTGTCCTTTGCAATTTCTTGTTTTTTCCTCCCCCTGGGTTCAGTTGATGGTAGTCTGTTTTTGGTTTTGTTTTCACAGGGCACCTAATGGGGAAAAAGAGCACAGGAGAGTCCCCATATGTTTATGAGGGAAGGAGCCTGCTGCAGCAGCTGCAAGAGTACATGCAGTGGGAAGAAGCTGCAAGGAATTTGCTAAGCCTCCTAGAAGCAAAGGGGACCAGAAGCCATCAGTCACCTCCCCCATCTGCTTGGGATTACCAGGATGACAGCAACTTTAAAATCCTAGGTTCAAAACCTAAAGGTATAACGTACCAGGTGGCAGAGGGCGAGTGGGGTGGGGTGGGGGGTGGGGTGTTGGGGGAGAGTTGGAAAGAGGTTAGGTTTGAGCAGAGAAGAATAAAATTGTTTACGGTGCAAGCCTTCAGAACCACTTAATTAAGCTGACACCAATACATGCTGAGAAATGAGTAGACACTTCCTGTGTAATTTCCTTTCAACATAATAGATGATTTTTCCTCTTAACAAATCGAAGGGGTATTGGTTCCAAATTCCAGTTTAGGAGTATAATCAGTGGTCATGCTGATTAGCGATTGTGCATTGATGGGATTTTTTTTAATCCAACAGGCCCTCCCAGAATATTTTGAAAGGGAGGCCAGAGATTATTTGAGTCAATCCCTATGTTTATTTGTTTTAATTTTTATTTAAATTTTAGTTAGTTAACACACAGTGCCATATTGCTTTCAGGAGTAGAACTCAGTAATTCATCACTTACATACAACACCAGCGCTCACAACAAATGCCCTCCTTAATCCCCATCCCCCATCTAGCCCCTCCCCCACCCACCCCCCTCCAGCAACCCTCAGTTTGTTCTCTATCATTAAGAGTCTCTTATGGTTTGTTTCTCTCCTTTTTCCTCCCTTCCCATGTGTTCATCTGTTTTGTTTCTTAAATTCCACATATGAGTGAAATCATATGGTATTTGTCTTTCTCTGACTAATTTATTTCACTTAGCATCATACACTCTAGCTCCATCCACGTTGTTGCAGATGGCAAGATTTCATTCTTTTTGATGGCCAAGTAATATTCCATTGTGTGTATATATCTATATACACCACATCTTCTTCAGCCATTCATCTGTTGATGGACATTTGGGCTCTTTCCATAGTTGGCCATTGTTGATAATGTTGCTATAAACATCGTGGTGCACGTGTCCCTTCAAATCTATATTTTTGTATCCTTTGAGTAAATACCTAGTACTGCAATTGCTGGATTGCAGGGTAGCTCTATTTTTAACTTTTTGAGGAACCTCCATATAGTTTTCTGGAGTGGTTACACCAGTTTGCATTCCCACCAACAATGCAAGAGGGTTCCCCTTTCTCCATATCCTTACCAATACCTGTTGTTTCTTGTGTTGTCAATTTTAGCCATTCCGACAGGTGTGAAGTGATATCTCATCGTGGTTTTGATTTGTGTTTCCCTGATGATGAGTGATGTTGAACATCTTTTCATGTGTCTGTCAGCCATCTGGATGTCTTCTTTGGAAAAGTATCTATTCATGCCTTCTGCCCATTTCTTAAGTGGATTATTTGTTTTTGGGTGTTGAATTTGATAAATTCTTTATAGATTTTGGATACTAGCCCTTTATCAGATATGCCATTTGCAAATATCGTCTCCCATTTGTAGCCTGCCTTTTAGTTGTCTTGATTGTTTCCTTCACTGTGCAGAAGCTTTTTATGTGGATGAAGCCCCAATAGTTCATTTATGCTTTTGTTTCCCTTGCCTCCGGCAACATACTCTACATTTGTTTTTGATGAGTACTAGTGGAAGGGATTATTCACATATGCTTTTAGAAGAGAGCACTCTGGGGACACCTGGATGGCTCAGTTGGTTAAGTGTCTGCCTTCGGTTCGGGTCATGATCCCAGCGTCCTGGGATCAGGCTCCCTGCTCAGCCGGGAGCCCGCTTCTCCCTCTCCCTCTGCTGCTCCCCCTGCTTGTGCTCTCTCTCTCTGTCAAATAAATAAATAAAATCTTTAAAAAAAAAAGAGAGAGATAACACTCTGGTTTGCTACTTTTTATGCAAAAGAGCACTTCTTTATATTTGTTCTGAGATTACCTAGTTTGGGTCTCACACTAGTATTTTGAAATTTGGTGAACATATCTAATCAACTGATCTGCCCTGTCTATGGTCTTGTAGAAGAGAGGGAGAAAGAATTATTCCAAACTGGCACTGCTTAGATACAAAGACAGTAAATGGGATGAAAGAGAGAATAAAATTTGTAGGAGGAAAGCAAGGCAACTGAAAATGAAGTGATTCTCATTAACCTTTAAGAAGTTTCCATGAAATTTGTATAAAAAGCAAAAATAATAATCACAACTCTAGTAATACTAAGGATAGCTACTTCTTTTTTTTTTTTTTTTAAAGATTTTTTTATTTATTTGAGAGAGAGAATGAGAGAGAGAGAGCACATGAGAGGGGGGAGGGTCCGAGGGAGAAGCAGACTCCCTGCTGAGCAGGGAGCCCGATGCGGGACTCGATCCCGGGACTCCAGGATCATGACCTGAGCCGAAGGCAGTTGCTTAACCAACTGAGCCACCCAGGCGCCCCTAAGGATAGCTACTTTTATTGAGTGATTACCATAATCCAAGTCCTGGGCAAAGCAGTTTGCCTCCACTCTGTTCATGCTCACAGCAGTCTTAGGAGGAAGATTCAAGAACATTTTACTCCTCTCTCTCACGTAGCTTTTCACTGGTGAGAGCAAGGGCAGGAGCCCACGCGGGCTCCGTGGACATGTGAAGTGTCTGCTGGGCAATGGTGGGTCCTCATGGATCTTAAATATGAAGGATGCAGGATCCAGTAGTGGCCTTACTTCTCACTGTTTCTGACAATAATATTGTGTTTCACTCGCAGAGCTTGGGGAACTGCCGCCTTCACTCCTTCATGGTGATTAACTCTTTGATTGATGGCCCGTTTGCAGAGGTTCAGGGCTGGCTTTCCCAAGCCTCAGCCGGCTTCTCTGGAGGGAGGCTCTATGTTTCACTGCGCTTTGGTCTACTGTGGATTCTCGATGCTAAACACAAATGGAAAGTTCATTTGTTGCATTAAGCACCTAGGGAGAAAATCTCTAGTAGCTTTTATTCAGAAAGAAAATCTGGATTAAACCCACCAATACAGAAATAAGTAGCAACTTCGTACAAAGCCCCGAGTGATTCTCTTGCCCACCCCTGTATTATTGGGGTCAGCTCCCTTCTTTGTGGGTGGATTACAGGGCTCTGAGGGCTCCGGGAATTTGGGATGGACTTCTCAGCCCCTGGCTGAGGTCTTTTCTTTGTCAGGTGACTTGATGGACTTCCTGGGGGTAGATGTCCAAGAGCAGCGCCTTCTCCTTTGTCTGAGGAGTAACGATGATCACCAGCACAAAACCCCCAAAAGCAATTTTACAAACACTGAAATGGACTTACACTCCCAGCTCATTTCCTTTTTGAGTGAAACCCCAATATCCACTTTGAGTTGCTTTATTCTCTCAACCCTTGCTCTGTATAACTTTGGAATGCTTTTGTTTTTTGTTTTTTTTAAATTCAGCTCCTGCGGCGCCTGGGTGGCTCAGTTGGTTAAGCGGCTGACTCTTGATTTTGGCTCAGGTCATGATCTCAGGGTCCTGGGATCGAGCTCCCCATCGAGCTCCCCATCGGGCTCTGTGCTCAGTGGGGATTATGCTTGAGATTCCCTCTCCCTCTGTCTCTCTCTCTCTCAAATAAATAAATAATTTTTTTTTTTTTTAGTTTTTATTTATTTATTTGAGAGAGAGTGAGCGAGAGAGCAGGATTCTGGGATCATGACTCGAGCTGAAGGCAGATGCTTAACTGACTGAGCCACCCAGGTGCCCCTAAATCTTTTTTTAAAAATAAAAATTCAGCTCCTTCCTTAAAAATCAAAGTTTTCCTGTCATATTTAGAAGAATATTCTGTAAGCTGCGAAGCCAATTATGAAATAGCTCCAAAAAGACCTCTGAGTGGTCGTAGTGTGGGGTGGACTGAGTGGGCAGTCACAGAGAGTGTTTCAAGGGGACAATATTTATCAGTATTCATGTGACGCAGGAGAAACCAAGTCATCTTTTTATAATCAGGCCTCGATTTTCTACTATTTTTTTTATGTTTTGTTTTTCTTCTTTTTATAAGTTTAGGAGGCCCATCCCATTTCATTCCACCTTTTTTTTTTAGATTTTATTTATTTGAGAGAGTTTGCATAAGGGGGGTAGCAAGACTGGGAAGGAGCCTCCCCGCTGAGCACAGAGCCTGTTGTGGGGCTCAATCCCACGACCCTGAGATCATGACCGGAGCCAAAACCAAGAGAGTTGGACGCCCAGCTGACTGAGTCACCCAGGCACCCTGCATTTCATTCCACCTTAAGTTGAATAATGAACTATTGCACACATTGGTACTGTTCTTTTGGATATATTTCTCAGCGATATGAAAAAATTCAACAGTTAGTGTAGTTGTTGCATAGACCAAAAGAGTTTATCACTCTTCTTGCTTTGGAAATTCCGTCTTAGTGAAAGAATGTTGATATGCAAATTGAAAACATCTTATAGTTTTCTTATTCACAAAGAGGGAGTACCAAGAGAATGGTTCTATTAGAAATCCATATATTGCTCAGCGTTAGAAAGAAGTTTAATAACTTAGCCGAGCATTGCCCGAAGTAGCAGCAGGAATTTTCAAAGGCTGAAGGATTTCTTAAAATTAAAAACTATCCACATATGCTCTCCTCTCCCATTTTAGTAATAAAACATGAAGCCCTGTTGCCAAATCTTCCAGAGCTGTAGTCAGAAACTCTGAGCATCTTCCTATGTTTTGGTGGCAAAGATATTTATTTAATTCAGAAAAGATTTGTGTAAATGTGCACTGAATCTAGACTACTATATTGTAGCAAACGAGCTCTGGAACATTATTAGCAATTATGGCCAATCATTTTCAAGGTTAACCTTCATCTTTTAACTGTACCCTTATCACAAAAAATTAATGGAACTTTTACCCAATGGTTTCTATCACATGAAACAGTGTTCAAGTCAGCCCCATGGCCTAATCTGTAATTCTAGATGTGGCTGTGGATTGTCTTGAGTTTCAATGAAGGTTAAAGTTGGCCTTCAGGTTCCTTTTGTAATTTGGACCTAGACCATGGTTCTTTACAGCCTTTGTTTTTTTCTTATTTGATGGATAGGAAGAAAGGGGCCCAGGGAGTGCACTGGAGAGGATGTTATGGAAAGGAAGTAAATGTACGAGTTTGCCCTCACTTTTAAGGGATGGCTCCCATTGTCCCATCAAATCAGCACAGAGAATAGAAAGGTTTTCTTTCTTAATATGTGAAACGCTCCAAAGGAAGTTCCAAGTATAGGAAAAGCAGCAACATGTACTCGAGAATAACTAAAAATTCCCCGATTACCGTGACAGTTGCTATGAAGGAGCAGAGTGAAGTCACCCCCACCTCAAATATAGCCCCGCCCTAATAATGGACCCCTCCCTCCTGCCTCTGGGTCCTTGATCTTCCTAGATTACCAACTCCTCTTGTCCTTGTAGCTTTACCTCCATTTCCTTGAACCAAACAGCTCAGATTCAATATTTTGAGCCAATGTGGGGGCTTCATGGATCCTCACCCACCTCCTCTGTCGGCCCCTTTTATAACCAGTGGCTCATATTGCAAGATGGATGGAGGCATCTTCAGGCAGGCTGGTGACCCTTAATAGTGCAGCCCTGGGCACATGGAGAAAAGCAAAACTAATTGGTCTGTGTGGGAATTGAACCCCAGGCCTTGGCCTCATTAGCACTTGGTCAAAATAGTTGAGCCACAGAGCAGGTAATAACTGGCCTGAGACTATCAGTAATTCCTTTATTAGAAACAAATGGCGGGTCTGGCCGATGGGGAACCTGAACGGCCAGAGAATCCTGGAAGGCATAATAAGCTCAGTCTGGTTGAAGGGCATTTTCTCATCTCAGCATATAAAGGGTGCTGTAAGGGAACAAAGACGTATTTTAACATTACAACTAGTCATTCTTTCTTCAGTCTGAATTTGAGCAGAAGCCACAACGAGCAAACCACAATAAATTTAGAATTGGCAGAAATCCAAATTGGCTCCTGTTCCCAAGTTGCACAGTTCCACCCCTTGCAGTCGTGGCTTCGTAATGTGCAATCATGTGATTCATAAACTGACTTTGATTTGTGCAATGAGGCATTGCCAAAGTAAGCAAAGTGAGAATTAAGATTCCATATTCGCTAATAGTCCTCCTACCCCGCTGACACTTTAGTAACAAATTCCTGGCGATCATACCTTTAATTTCCAGCTGTGGTCAAAATAGACCTGAATAGTCATCTCAGGATACAAGGTAGGCTAATAGAACAGAAAGAGCCAAACATATACTGGCTCCGGAAAGAGGAAGTCAGTTTCTATCTCTCTCCTGGGGGGGGGCAGCTGTGGTTCTCGGGCATGGACATGCTCAGAATCTCCTGGAGGATTTCTGAAAGCCCAGATCGCTGGGCTCCACCCCCAGAGTTTCCAATTCGCTAGGTCTGGGGTAGATCTAGGAATTTGCTTTTCTAACAAGCTCCCAAGTGATGCTGATGGTTTGTGGGGAATGTATTTGCCTCTAGCAGTAGACCTCAGGATCGCTAACTATGTTTGCTTCCGTCTTTTTAATATTTTTTAAGTTGGTGGACTCTCTGCTCCAGGTTCTCAACGAGAGGGAAGGAACCCCCAGCTGAACTAACCAGGACAACAGGCCTCTCTCAACGAAGCAAAGCAAAACCCTTAAGAGACTATGTTCTACCGGCATCAATTCTACTGGATCATCAACAAGATTTCCTTTGTGCAAAACACTTAACTATTCTTGTACCTTTCAACCTTAACTAAATTCACGCTTTTCAAGCAGCATCTTCTGTTTTGAATTTGTTTGCTGTGGATAACTGTCCATAATGAGTCTTCCAATTAATGCTCTTTACATCTATAAGCTATTTGTCAATTACATTCTAGTCCCCACCCTGTTACCATTCACAATAAAAAATTTAAGCACATTGTCCAAAGGGCAGGTAGTTCTCTTATTTCAATTCCAAGTGAAAGGATGTGGCAGAGATTAACGAACAGCTTGATAATGAGCTTGTGTGCTCACTGGTGAAGGCAGACTGGATTTTTAACTCTCCCTCCTGAAGGCCACTTACTGAATCCTTGTAGTGACTTACAGCCTTTCTAGAGGCTTCAACTAGAAGCTCATATTCCCTTATCCTTACCATTGCATGGGCCAGGCTGAAGGTAGAGGCTTACTCTTCACTTAATAATTCCCATTTCTTTAGCCCTTACCATAGATATTTTGCTAATGTTATGAATAACAGTTTTATAAGCTGAGAATGAGCCTTCTCACTTAATAGATGAGGAAACAGCATTAGAGAGGTCAAGTGACTTGGCCAAGATCATATAGTAGATGGAACTGGGATTCAGACATCCAACGTCACGAGATGTTCTGTAGCATTTAACGTTGTCCACATTACCTCGTTTTTAACCTCCCTTTCAGTATATTTAAGCCTAGCAAGTAGCGCTCTTTCTCCAAAATCTCATTGCCAATCTGGGAGGAAAGTGGCCCCCACAGGCAGATTTAGTCAGCTCCACAACAAAAGGAGAAACTGAATTCGAGAGATTCCCTTCCATTTCCAGAGAACGTGGCCTGGTGGTTGGTATCACTCACCGGTTCCAAATTTATCATGACATTCACACATGAACAGATTTTAAAGCTTCTTGCCATATGTTTAGATTTCCTTCATTGGGGGAAATCACATTTGAAACAGTAAAGAGATTCTCTTGCTCTTGTTTTGATTGTCAAAGAACCACAAAGATGTGATGTTTTCTTTCTCATTTCTTTTAAAACCGTGTTGACTCACAACGTACACAGAGCCAGCCCTGGGGAGAGACACGAAATGTGTTATCAGTGTCCTACCACTGTCCTCTTCCCGGGGCCCTCCTGGTATCTTTCCAAAGAACTCGATCCTGAGCTGTGTCAGCTGAAGTCAGCCAGGCAGCTAAGGATCAAGGAGTAAGCCCTATCACCCGGATTCACCCTCCGAAGGGACACTCGTGAAGATGAAAACAGGCTTCCCGACCCAGGGGAAACTTTCTCGAATGGTGTCGCTTCAGGCAGGGAGGGAAAGGCAATATTCTCAGAACCACCCCGCTTAGACTGTCACTTCTTTGCTTATTGCTTATGTCATAAGAGTAGATGTGATCCTGTGTTTTCGCTGCAATTATTTTTCCTCTGTGTGTTCTGAGAGACAAGAACAGCTCCCTCAAATCTCCTGAGCTTGGCAGGGCTCCTCTGTACCAAGGACAAGTCAGCATTAGAATCCATTTACTGAAGAGATACACTGTTCCCTACTAGAAGAGCTTTCTCGAACCCTCCTTTGCAAGTGCAGGCTTATCGCACATCAAAGTGTGTGCCGCTTGGGTAGGGCAATTTTTAGCTGCAAAGAACAGCATCCTCCTTGGCTGGTTTTAGTAGGAAAGGAAATTTTATGAGGAGATGGTAGGCAGGGAAGACCAGAGAAATGGGCTCGAGACACACTAGCAAGTTAAGCGATCGAAGCCACGCCCCTTATCGGGTTGATGAGGTGGTTAGCGCTCGCCCTGCTATCCCTAAAGCATTCCGAAGAACTGCCAGAATGAACTTGGCACTCTCTTCTCCTGCCTCTGCCAACACGTGTGCTTGAAGTGGTATGTCCCTCCTCCCACAAACTTCTTCAGCCTTGGCTTACTTCCAAATCAGAGTTTTGAACGTCTGTGTCTGATTGGTGGAACCTAGATCACATGTCTGGATCTAGCCTCAAGGGAAACTGGGAAACGTAGTTTTAAGGATTCTATTTTGGGGCTTATGGGACTTAAACTGTGGGACCTTATTTAAAAAAAAAAAAAAGGAGCTGGTGTTCAAATAATATGGTCAGAGACAGATAACATGTCCCCTTCTCTTTAAAAAAAAAAAAAAAAAAGAATTTCCTCTTTGATCTCTTACCCATTCCTCTTCTTGAGGATACTTAACATCCAGCCTGGGATTCTGGGAAAGCAGGAGCCTGGTGGCTGTTTTCCACAGCACGCAGGCCAGACATGTGTGCATAGAGCAAGAAGAGAGATCGCTTTTAAGAGGTGACAGTATTCAGAAGTCCTTGCAGCAAAGCAGGATAACCAGTAGGAAGAATCCAGAAGGGAAGAAAGCAATAATCTTCAAATTTGTTCTTTTAAAAAGTCTTTTTTTTTTTTTAAGTGCTACAGGGTGAATTGCTCAGGGTAATTTGGCAATCTGTGCTTATGATCAGAGGTTCAGTAACACACGAAGCAGGCATTTCAAGCAGAGCAGTACAATTTCTCTAGCCCCACAATGCCCACCTTTCGGTTCCTACTGGGGACATTTGATCATCACAAAGCATTTTAACCCAGCTCAGATGCGAAGGGAGTAATCCAAGTCAATTGTGGGATTTACATTATTCATTTCCTCAGCCACAGGCTGCTTCAATCAGACGCTGTGAAATAGCTCTTCCAGGGAAACCCTCAATGATGAACTATTACCATTTCCGAAGCAGCAAGGCCGTAGTCATCACATGCACTGAAAGGCCTCCTTGCTTCACCTCTTGGGGCTCTGTGTTTTCCGATTAATCACTTCCTTAATTAGACCCAGATAAAACACAGAAACATCTCTCTGTTTCCCCTCTGGTTTTCCTTCCATTCTCCCCGGCCCACAGAAGTCATAGAACATATCACCTGACTGACCACAGAGGTGGCTTTAACCACGGCAGCATTGAGAGTCTCCAAGGAGAGAATGAGAATGGTCTTGGTCCTTCCACTTGGCTGCTGTAATCATGCCCTGCTCGTGCCCCACTTCTTCACCAGAGAAGATTCTGGTGGCTCTCCCCCAGCTCTGTCTCCAGAGAGCCCCCATGGGGGTGGCCTCTCCTCTCTGGAGAAGGCTGGGCTCTCCTTCCTTGGAGGAACAAATGCCACTCTTCCACACTTTGGCCGAGGCCGTGATGTGAGCGCACAAAACACAGACTCCCTGCTCTTTGAAATCTTCCGCCTTTGTCTTTTGGTCGGAACGGGCTGCCACCTGCCCCTCCCCCACCCCCTAATAGCCACATTTCTTTTACTATTAATAAGGAAAAGAAGAGGATGGATGTTGGGTACCCATGTCGGCCATTACAAGATTAAATCCCGGGAAGGGACCACACTGGAAATAGTGGGTCTTGACACTGACACGACTGGAAGACTCCTAGACAACAAGTCACCGGGTTTAATGTGAAGGTGCCCTGCCCTGTGTCTCTCCTGAACATTAAGTGCCAGAAAACCATTGTTTCCAGACCGTATGCTTTCTCTGTGGCCCCACCCATCCTTCATCTCTGAAAACAAGGGACTGCAATAAACACCATGTTTTGTTGATTGGATGTCATCTTTATTGCTAAAAGTAAACACAAGATGTGATACTTTCCAAATACCCATTGGCAGGTTGTCACACCTGTCTTTATATATGGATGCGTGGGTTTATGTGGACGTGTGGGAGGTGTATTTGCTCTCTTCCGCCCACAGTCCTTCAGGAACAGAGGGACTTGGTAAACCAACTGGAAGAAAGGAACCTACAGCCTTGCTTTTGTCTGTTTGGTTTTTTGGTTTTTGGTTTTTTTTCAGCTTTACAAAGGTATGATTGACAAATAAAAATTGTGTATATTTAAGGTGTACACCATGATGTTTTGATATACACATGCCTTGTGAAATGCTTACCACAATCAAGCTAGTTAATAAATCCATCACTTTGCATGTTACCTTTTCTTTTTTTCTTTTCTTTTTTTTCATGCAAAGAGTTAAGATCTCCTCTTAGCAAATTTCAAGTATACAATACAGTATTGTTAACTATAGTCGCCATGCTTAGATCCCCAGAATTTGTTCATCCTGCATAACTGACACTTGGACCAATATTTCCCGTCCCTCCCCCACCCCGACAACCACCATTCTACTCTGCTTCTTTAGAGTTCAACTTTTTCTTCTTCTTCTTTTTTTAAAGACTTTATTTATTTGATAGAGAGAGAGAGAGAGAGAACACAAGCAGGGTGAGCAGCAGAGAGAGAGGGAGAGGCAGGCTCCCCGCTGAGCAGGGAGCCTGATGTGGGGCTTGATCCCAGGGCCCTGGGATCATGACCTGAGCAGAAGGCAGATGCTTAACTGACTGAGCCTCCCAGGCGCCCCTAGAGTTCAACTTTTTTAGATTCTACTCCTAAGTGACACCATGCAGTTTTTGTCTTTCTGTGTCTGGCTTATTTCACTTAGCACACAGACCTCCAGTTTCATCCATGTCATCACCAAGGATAGGGTTTCCTTCTTTCTAAGTCTGAGTCATATTGGGGCGCCTGGGTGGCTCAGTCAGTTAAGCGTCTGCCTTCGGCTCAGGTCATGATCCCCGGGTCCTGGGATTGAGCCCCTTGACAGGCTCCCTGCTCAGTGGGGATTCTGCTTCTCCCTCTCATGAGCGATCTCTCTCTCACCCTCTCAAATAAATAAATAAAATCTTAAAAAAAAAAAAAGACTGAGTAATATTCCATTTCCTCTGCCCACTGCATTTTCTTTCTCCATTCATCCACTGACGGACATTTAAGTTGTTTGCATAACTTGGCTATCGTGAGTAATGCTGCTACCAACATGGAAATGCAGATAATCTCGTCAAGATACGGATTCCGGGGCACCTGGGTGGCTCAGTCGTTAAGCGTCTGCCTTCGGCTCAGGTCATGATCCCAGGGTCCTGGGATCGAGTCCCACATCGGGCTCCCTGCTCGGCGGGGAGCCTGCTTCTCCCACTCCCACTCCCCCTGCTTGTGTTCCTGCTCTCGCTCTCTCTCTGTCAAATAAATAAATAAAATCTTTAAAAAAAAAAAGAAAGATACGGATTCCGTTTTGTTTGGGTAGCCAGAAGTGGGATTGCTGGGACACTCAGGAGTTCTACCTGTGGACCTGCTTTCCTTTGCCCTGTGAGCTGACTCATTAAGCTCATTAATGGATGATGAGTGAATGATTGCATCTGACTCTAGATGGAAAAGAAATTTACTGTAGATCTTCAGGAATGAACATTGTACCGGTTACGATATTTTGGCTGTTAGTAACAGAAAACCCTTAATTCAAATTTGCATAAAAGATAAAAAAAATTTATTTTCTCGTAGGGAAGTGGGATTCAAGGTTGTTTAGTACAGTTCAATTTAGTGACTCAAATATATTCCAAGAACGTGGGTTTTTCCATCGTGCCTTTCTGCCACTAGCAGTTCAGATTTGTCCTTCAGATGCCTTCCCTCATGGTCACAGGATGGTTGCTGGTGTTCCGGGTGTCATATCCAGACATGACGACATTCAAAGGAAGAAGCGAGGCCATCTCTTTTTAGGCTTCACCTTATGAATAGAGATAAATCCTTCCCCAGAGGTCTCTAATCCCTCACCTCAGTGATCAGCTGGGTCACATGCTTGCCCTAACTCTGCCGCTAGTGAAGGGAATCTGACCACTGAGTAGGAATTACCCATGAGTCATGTGGTGGGAGTGGCAGGAACCTAAACAAAATCAAGACTCTCTCTCAGTGAGGAAGGAGGATGGAAGTGATTTGGGATGGACTTCCAACAGCATCTGCAACAAGCATGAGCTTCATTTCTCGTGACCTCACCCAACCCTGGTTTGATCAGTATACCAATTTCAAAACTTAGCCACAGCCAGTAAGTACAAACTTGCTGGGTTTTAGTCCTTTCTCAGATGCTCATGTAAAGTCCTTCCAGTAGTTTTAAGACCATGAGTCCTGAAGAGCTAGCAATAGTCCGTCTCTCTTGCTCAGAGTTCAGATGTTGTGATCATAGTTGACAGGCTGCTCCTGGCTTTTGTCTGGGCCTCCCTCCACCTTAACCGCTTACTTTGCCTGGCAGGACAAATGGCCATCACTGTAACAACATAATTGCTCCTTTGACTCTACCACTGAAATAAACAGAAATGGAAAAGGAAATCAGGAGCTTCAAATTGTGGTCCCTCCGCTGGGCAATTTCCCGTGATGCCTCAGCTACCAGCAGACTGAATGGGCAGGCTGGGGGTTGATCTTGAATTAAAAAAAAAAAAAAAAAAAATACCCAGACCAGATTGTAGAGAGGGCCCCTTTCTTCCCACTTAACTCCTGGGGTTGCATGGAGAAAAGGAAAATGAATAATGTAAAAAACAATTTATCTCAGTAGTAGTCAGGAACAGGCAACCTGCTGGTCGGAGGCTACAACAGACATGCTGTTTGCCTGGACAGTGTCTTAAAAATTGGAATGTGTCAAAAAAAAAAAAAATTAGAATGTGTCACACATGCTTAAAAATCAAGGGATTTTGGGGCACTTGGGTGGCTCAGTCTTTAAGCGTCTTCTGCCTTTGGCTCAGGTCATGGTCCCAGGGTCCTGGCATCGAGCCCCGTATCGGGCTCCCTGCTCGGCGGGAGGCCTGCTTCTCCCTCTCCCACTCCCCCTGCTTGTGTTCCCTCTCCCGCTGTCTCTCTCTCTGTCAAAAAAAAAAAATCAAGGGATTTCACATATCAATCCAGGTTATGAGCTCTTGCAAAATGCTGCTCTCTCTGAAGACAGTCAGTGCCTGGTGCTGCCCCCGTAGATGGGGCTCACCTTGTCCACTTTGCCACAGTCCCCATCACACCCTGGTGCCCACCCAGTCCTGCTTATTTGTTTACATTACCTGCCTGCACACTCGAGGCATGAAGTTTATGCTCCTGGTTTAACTGTTAGGTATGTCGGGGGTAAGGGGACTACTCCGTGCTTGTTCAACAATATTGTTTAAATTCCTGCCCATGCTTCTGATTTCCTAGTTGAGCGGGCAACGTTTTGGAAGGGTGTTTACCGAATAATATTTGCTCTCCCGACTGATTCTGAAGATTCACTCCCTTCCCAGCTGGTGGTGGGAACAAGTTAGGACGCCTGATCGCTAGGCAATGCCGTGCACTCTGAAAGGCTACTGCTCAGACATCCTTGATAAAGAAATGGAGCTGGAATCGAATCTCGTGAGAACCCAGCACCAGACCATTTCTTTCCAGAGATTCTTTTGCCGAGGCCCTCGCTGGGTCCGGAAACAAACCAAAGAGCAGGCCCTCCGTGGAATCTTGAGGAATAACTGTGGGCTGTGCGGCACACACCCCGCCTGACCTCTCCCTGCTCCACCAAATCTTGTGGCCCTGCGTGCATTTGTGAGAGCGAGGACACGGCTCTCCTAGAACCAACCAATCATTACGCAGAGATTTTGATGCCACCCATAGAACATTCTACTGTTCTCTGGATGATGAGATTGAGAGAGAGATTGAATTCACACCAAGACTTCCAGAGATTCCCGATGACTGCGACAGGTGAAATGTTAAAAGAGGGGGAGAGGCGCGTGAAGCAAGAAACTCTCTGTCTTATTTTGAAGATGTCAGTGAGTGTCTATGTCCAATCTCAACCCTGGTGGGGCAGCGGGGTCTCCGGTCCTGGGATCGAGTCCTGCATCGGGGCTCCCTGCTCCACGGGGAGTCTGCTTCTCCCTCTGCCCCTCGCCCTCTGCTTGTGCTCTGTCTCTTGCTTTCTCTCTCTCTCAAATAAATAAATAAATAAAATCTTAAAAAAAAAAAGAAGAAGCCATTTATTAGTTTAAAGTTAAAGGACATGTGTTATAGGCATGCAAGCCTGTTCAGGGGACAGTAAGATGCCGGTGGTGGCCCTGGAGTATCACTGGTGTGACCCTGAGCCTGCCTGGGGTCTGGCACTGCTGAGTAAACATGTGGTTTCCAGAGAGTAATCAAGGGAAGGAAATCTATGGCATTACGTGGTTGCTGAGGTGACTGATGGATTTAGTTTCTAGTAGACCTCAACTGGGATCCCTCAGTTGGTTTTATATTTCCTGCTGAACCCAGAAGGTTGACACTCAAAACAAGCCCCTTATTTATTAAGAAGTCCAAGTGTGAGGCATAGTATTCCTCTGGTCATGCCCTCTCAGTGGGTCTAAAATGAACCTCATCATCCTGAATCTCCTTCTCGATGGATGTTGAAATAGTTTTCCTATTGCCACATGACCTGAATGGTCTCTCTACGTGTATCCTTGCGGTCTTCCAATACCCTGAGTGGGCTTTTCCAAGTTCATAAGAAATCACGGAACTCTGCTTCCTAAAACATGGTCTCTATCCTCAGGCAGAAGGTCAAATCTCTAGAATAGTCTGTTGCCCTGCCTGGTCTGGCTACTGCCTCTGACCTCACCTCTCCCCACTTGGGTCTCACTGGACTTCTTTTAGTTCCATGGACTCACCAAGCTCTTTGCTGCTCCAGGGCCTTTGCACATTCTGCTGCCCCCTTTGTACCTTTATGTCTTGGCTTAAATGTCATTTCCTCAGAGAACTCATCCCTTTCATCACCACCCCTCCCAAATAGGTTAAACTCTTCCTTTTTTAACTGAAAAACTTGAGATAATTAGAGATTCACATTGTAGTTGTAAGAAATAATACAGAGAGGGGCGCCCTGGGTGGCTCAGTCAGGTGGGCGTCTGCCTTCAGCTCAGGTCATGATCTCTGGGTCCTGGGATGGAGCCCCATGTTGGGCTTCCTGCTCAGTAGGGAGTCTGCTTCTCTCTCTCTCTCTCTCTCTCTCTCTCTCTCTCTCCCTCTCTGTGCCTCCCCACCACTCATTCTCTCTCTCTCTCTCAAATAATACATATCTTTAAAAAAAATAAATACAATCGGGCGCCTGGGTGGCTCAGTTGGTTAAGCGACTGCCTTCGGCTCAGGTCATGATCCTGGAGTCCCGGGATCGAGTCCCGCATCAGGCTCCCTGCTCGGCAGGGGGTCTGCTTCTCCCTCTCCCACTCCCCCTGCTTGTGTTCCCTCTCTCACTGTGTCTTTCTCTGTCAAATAAATAAATAAATAAATAAATAAAATAAAAAAATAAATACAATCTTAAAAAAAAAGAAATAATACAGAGAGATACTTTGTACACTTTGCCCAGTTTCTCTTAATGGTAATATATTGCAAAACTGTAGTGTAATGTTACACCCAGGATGTTGGCATTGAAATAATTCTCTGATTTTATTCAGATTTCCCAGTTACACTTGTACCCATTTGTGCTTGTATATTTTGGGTTCTATACACTTTTATCACCCGTGTAGGTTTGCATATCCACCACCACAGTGGAGATACCGAGCAGTTTCAACATTGCATGGTCCCTCTTTTTTTTTTTTAAGATTATTTATTTATTTATTTGAGAGAGAGAGAGATGAGAGGGTGAGGGTCAGAGGGAGAAGCAGACTCCCTGCTGAGCAGGGAGCCCGATGAGGGACTCGAACCCGGGACTCCAGGATCATGACCTGAGCCGAAGGCAGTCGCTTAACCAACTGAACCACCCAGGCTCCCCTGCATGGTCCCTCTTGTTACCTTTCTATAACTCACTCTCTGCCCTGCCATCACCCCTCCGCCTGGCAAGCACCAATCTGTCCTCTATGTCTCACATTTGTCATTTCAAAAGTATTACATAAATGGAACCATAGAGAACACACCTCTTTTGGAATTAGCTTTCTTCCGCAGCATGATTCCCTGGAAATGCATTCACGCTGCATCTCTCAAGAGTCCACTCTTCCTATTGCTAAATAGTATTCTGTGGCTTGTGGGCCACAGTCCTGTTTAGCCTCTCACCTGTGGGAGGATATCTGGGCAGACTCCAGGTTTGAGCTGCTACGTACATTCTTGTGCAGGTTTTTGTGTGAACGTTAAGTTTCCAAATTAGAGCCTCTCAACTCAACATGGCAGCCCTCAGTACCATATCCCATTCCTCAAGTACAACCCAGATTTTTGTGCCATTGGATCCCATTCAGGGCCAAATCATCTTGGGGTGGTTATTAGATACTACCCAGCCTTATGTCTCCATACTGCTCCATACTCACAGATGTATAAATAGAGAAAACTATAGCAAGTCCTCAGTGCTATTATCTCTATGCATTTCATATATTGAAGTCTTGACCGCCGCCCCTCCCCACCCCGCCGAGTGCCTCAGAATATGACCTTGTTTGGAAATAATGTTAATTATTAATGAGTAAACTCAAGATGAAATCTCACCAGAGTAGGGTTGGTCACTAATCCAATATGACTGTGTCCTTATAAAAAGGGGAAATGTGGTTACAGACACACACACACACACACACACACACACACACACGGAGAATGCCATCTGAAGATTGGGGTTACGTTCTCGCAAGCCAAGGAGTTTACCAGCAGCTAGAAAAGAGGCCTGGCAGGGACCCTTCCCTAGAGCCTTCAGAGAGCATCTTATTTCGGACTTCCAGCCTCCAGAAATGTGAGAGAATAAATTTCTGTTGTTTAAGCCACCCGGTTTGTGGTGCTACCGGCCCTAGCAAACTAATTCAGGTCCTCTCGCGGGGTGAAAAGTCCCTGGCAAATCTGCCTTTTGCTCATGAAGATAGCTAGTTTCATTTCATAAAATCAAGAATGGGGCTTTAAAAAAATCTTTTTGCACATCAGTATTTAAAATCTGTAATTTTTCAAAAAGATTTTATTTATTTATTTATTTGAGAAAGAGAGAGAGAGAGAGAGCAAGATCAGGGAGAGGGGCAGAGGGAGAGGGAGAGAGAGAATCTCAAGTGGACTGCCCTGCATGGGGAGCCGGACACCAGGAATCGATCTCACGACGCTTGAGATCATGACCTGAGCCCAAATCAAGAGTCTGTCGCTTAACAGACTGAACTACCCAGGCGCCCTTAAAATTTGTAACTTTGACCCTCCTATGCAAGTAACAAATAATTCAATACCATCTGAAAGCACTTCCGTTATGGGTAATGGTGTCGGGGTATCAAGATTGAATGACTTCCGAAGTGGTGTTCTTTTGAGTTTTGAACGAGGCAAATTCTTTTTTTTATTTAAAAAAATGTGAGGGGCGCCTGGGTGGCTCAGTTGGTTAAGCGTCTGCCTTTGGCTCAGGTCATGATCCCAGGGTCCTGGGATCGAGTCCCGCATCGGGCTCTCTGCTCGGCGGGGAGCCTGCTTCTCCCTCTGCCTCTGTCTCTCATGAATAAATAAATAAAATCTTTAAAAAAAAAATGTGATTGATTGAGTGATAATATACACACAATAAAGTGCCCGAATCTCAGGCATAGTGAATGCTCACAGCTACACATGCCTGTGTAACCAGCGCTGGGGTGGAGATCGCCGCGGGTCGTGCTGACTACCCTGGAGTTTATTGTGATGTTCTTCCTACTGTTCCTCTTTCTCCTCAACCTCCTGTAATCTCTGCTGTATGACTGTTACTGCTAGGTTACATAGTCCGTTGCTATTCATAGCTTTTGTCTCTTTGGGGTGAATTTGTCTCTTTAGCAGTATAAATCCCCTTTTTGTTTTTATAGTTTTGCTTCTGAAAGCCTCTCACTGCCTGATCTGTTTTCTTCGTTGCTTCCCTGCGTGTGTATATAGTTTTCAGATACTGAGGAAGGTTTGTACCTTTGTGTGGGGGGGCTACCTTTAAAAATTATTCTTCTAGGGCACCTGGGTGGCTCAGTTGGTTAAGCGACTGCCTTTGACTCACGTCATGATCCTGGAGTCCTGGGATCGAGTCCCGCATCGGGCTCCCTGCTTGGCAGGGAGTCTGCTTCTCCCTCTGACCCTGCCCCCCTCGTGTGCTCTCTCTCTCATTCTCTCTCTCCAATAAATAAATAAAATCTTTTAAAAAAATTATTTTTCTATATCATATCTTCAGATATCTGTTTTTATAGGCAGTATGTATTCATTCCCTACTCCAAATGATGATCCTACTGTTTCTTCTCCCTCCTTCCTTTTGCCCTATCACCCAATGTTAGTCAATAAAGTTACCTTTTTTGTATTTAGCTTTGTATTAAATATACATATACTTCTTTTATTTATTAGTTTTAAGGATATTATTTGCATTCCAGCACTAGCAAATTTGCTCTAGTTCTGATCTCTTCCCTTTTTCTTTTTTTTTCTCAGTTGCCTCAGTTCTATAATGTGAGGGCAGATAACCACACCACATCCCCCCATTTGTTTCGTTGTAGTTCCGTAGACTGCATATATTCAGTGCTCATCCACGATTTTTTGGCTGTGGGTTCCTTAGTTATCTCTTGATTACCTGAAATCCATCCTCTAAGTTATGTTTTTAAAGATTTTATTTTTAAGTAATCTCTACACCCAGTGTGGGGCTCGAACTTACAAATCTGAGATCAAAAGTTGCAAACTCCACCAACTGAGCCAGCCAGGTGCCCCTCTAATAGTTATTTTAAAACGGGCTCTTAAGAAGGAATGATATTCCTTGGATTCTTGCTTATTCACAATTATTTGTCTATAGCCTTTATTGTTTTTGTTTTTTTTTAAAGATTTTATTTATTTATTTGAGAGAGAGAATGAGAGAGAGAGAGCACACGAGAGTGGGGAGGGTCAGAGGGAGAAGCAGACTCCCCGCCGAGCAGGGAGCCCGATGCAGGACTCGATCCCGGGACTCCAGGATCATGACCTGAGCCGAAGGCAGTCGCTTAACCAACTGAGCCACCCAGGCGCCCGCCTTTATTGTTTTTTAAAGATTTATTTATTTATTTGAAAGAGGGAGAGGCCACGAGCAGGGTGAGGGACAGAGGGAGAAGCGGACTCCCTGCTGAGTGGGGAGCCAGACAAGGGGCTCCATCTGACAACCCTGAGATCATGGCCTGAGCTGAAATCGAGTCGGATGCTCAACCACCTGAGCCACCCAGGCGCCCCACTATAGCCTCTATTCTTTTTTTTTTTTTTTAAGATTTTATTTATTTATTTGAGAGAGAGAATGAGATAGAGCATGAGAGGGGGGAGGGTCAGAGGGAGAAGCAGACTCCCTGCCAAGCAGGGAGCCCGATGCGGGACTCGATCCCGGGACTCCAGGATCACGACCTGAGCCGAAGGCAGTCGCTTAACCAACTGAGCCACCCAGGTGCCCTATAGCCTCTATTCTTGAAGGAAACTCCATCTGGACACAAAACCCTTTCCTGAATATCTAAAAGGTACTGAATTGGGTACCTGGGTGGCTCAGTCAGCTAAGCGTCTGCCTTCGGCCCAGGTCATGATCCCAGGGTCCTGGGATCAAGTCCTGCATCGGGCTCCCTTCTCGGCGGGGAGCCTGCTTCTCCCTCTCCCTCTGCCTGCCGCTCCCCCTGCTCGTGCTCTCCTCTGTCTCGAATAAATAAACAAAATCTTAAAAAAAAAAAAAAAAGAATTGCCCTACTTCAGGGCTCATTGTATTAAAAATGCACATATTTCCTCATGAAAGTTTTAAGAAGTCACTCCTGCTTTGAACGAATTACCTTAGAACCAATTCGTTCCTAATGTGAAGTGTGTTGGGGGAGGGGGGGCATGAGAACGCGAAATCATAGCTTTCTTGGCGTCCTGGTTTCTCTTAGGGTGGCTTTAATGATGTAAGAATCCCCGTGGCTGGGTTGACCTAGCCTGGGTGGGAATCTGAGTGGAGAAGGAGGGTCTTTCCGCCCAAGGGGAAGCATGAAGCCCATGGACCTGGGAGGAGTCAGACCGTAAAGCCATTACCTGGCTGAGGGAAGGCCCTTCTCATTGCAGGCCCTGCTGGGAAGTCAGCATTCCAGTAGGAAAGCTTCTAGTGCGCAATCAGCGGGTGAAGTTCTCAAAAGGGCCATCAGATGGCACCCTCAGCCAAATTACTGAAGTGCGTGTTTTCGATGGACAGAATTTTGCTGCTTGGGAGACTAGTAGAGGCCCTGAGGTCTAGCCCTTTGGTTTCACAGCCCAGGAACTCCAGCCAGACTGAGACTACTCTGCCGGAAGCCACGCATCAAATCCGTGGCAGAACTGGGGTTCCTGTGACCTCCTGAAAAGAAATCTCTCTATAATGGTAATCTGAAAGGAGTGCTCCTCAGCTCAAAACAAAATATAGAAAAGACAGAGGAGGGCTGTTTGAATATTCACACAGTCCTGTGAGTTTGAGTACAGAGCCTCGAAGGCTAAACCTTGAGCCGCAAGCAGATTTTTGTCAAATGGGCTTATTTGCTTTAAAAAAGGTGGGGGAGGATACTAGCCCTTTATCTGATAAGTCATTTGCAAATATCTTCTCCCATTCGGTAAGTTGCCTTTTAGTTTTGTTGACTGTTTCCTTTGCTGTGCAAAAGGTGGTTTTTTTTTTTTTATCTCCATGAAGTCCCAATAGTTCGTTTTTACTTTTGTTTGCACCCTAATGTTGATAGCAGCAATGTCCACAATAGCCAAAATATGGAAAGAGCCCAGATGTCTATTGACAGATGAATGATAAAGATGTGTGTATACACACACACACACACACACACACACACACGAATATTACTCAGCCGTCAAAAATAATGAAATCTTGCCATTTACAATGACGTGGATAGAGCTAGAGCATATTATGTTAAGCAAAGGGGCACGGGGGTGGCTCAGTCGGTTGGGCGTCTGCCTTCGGCTCCAGTCATGGTGCCGAGTCCTGGAGTCTGGGGTCTGGTCTGGCTCCCTGCTCAGCAGGGGGTCTGCTTCTCCCTCTGCCCCTCCCCCTGCTCGTGCTCTCTCTCTCTCTCAAATAAATAAATAAATGAAATCTTTTAAAAAAATGGTGCTAAGCAAAATAAGTCAGTCAGAGAAAGACAAATACCATATGATTTCACTCAAATATGGAATTTAAGAAACAGAACAGATGAACGTAGGGAAAGGGAAGGAAAAATGAAATAAGAAAACAGAGAGGACGGCAAAGCGTAAGAGATGCTGAACTCTAGGAAACAAACTGAGGGTTGCTGGAAGGGAAGTGGGTGCGGGGATGGGGGGATGGAGGGATGGACATTAAGGAGGGCACGTGATGTAATGAGCACTGGGTGTTATATGCAACTGATGAATCACTAAGTCCTACTCCTGAAACTAATGATACAGTATATGTCAACTAAACTGAATTTAAATAAAGAATTTTAAAAATATAAATAAATAAATAAATAATAAAAAGAGGTAGGGGAGGACAGAGGAGGGGAATTCATAGATACAAGACAGACTGATCCTGGGGAAGTAAGGAGACTGCGGCCAGAGAAACCAAAGAGAGATCCCTGGAGGAGATGAGCTTTGAGTTGGGTTAGACGCAAGGAGAGGAGAAAAGGCGACAGACGCAGGGTGGTTAGTACGTACCCAGGTGAAAAAAAGCAGGAACAATCCTACATGGACGCAGGGCTGGCCCTATTTAAATGGCATGCGAATCCAGCTTCCCTGGGGCTTCAGGCCCCCCTCTTTCCATAGGCCCAGCTCTCTGAACTGTCACTGGCAGAGAAAGTTTTCACCCACCAAGCTTCAACATCACACAGTGAATTTAAGCAATTGCTCTCTTTCCCGGGAGCACTGGCCTTTTAGGCCGGTCTGTCATTTTGGATGAAAGGGTATTGCCCACCCTGAGTAACAACATGGAGAAGGAATTGGAGGGGAGCAAAATGCTGTCCAGGTCGCTTGTTTAAAGTGGAGAGTCTCTATCACCAAGAAGGTCAATGGGAAAGGAAATGGGTGAGCGAGGCATGCAGGGTGAGCCTTGAAGGTCAGAAAGAAGAGTTGAGATCTGGAGCTGGAAGCAGGTGGATGTATCACTGCGCCTAGGACAGTAGGCGCTGAACGTGTTAGCTGAACTGCGGCATCTTTATTGACCCTGCAAAGGCTCACCTGGCAAGAGAGCGGCATAATGAAAATGGTATTTAGGAAAATTATTCCAGCACAAGTACCTGAAATGGATGGAAGGAGCAAGAGCTTGGTGGAAAGACTATTTTGTGTTTTTTTAAAACAACTTTTGGGATATACGATTCACCCACTTAAGGTGTGCCGTTCAATAGTGTTTAGTATATTCAAAGATACATGCAATCATCCATAATCACGGCCCATCTTAGAACATTTTCCTCACCTCAAGAAGAAATCCCATATCCTTTATCAATCACCCTCTATGTCCCCATCTCCCTGTCCCCCAGCACTAAGCAGCCGTGAATCAATTTTCTGTCTCTATAGATTTCCCTATTCTGGACTTTCATAGCAATGTCCGTGTGTATGGTATGTGGTCTATTGTGACTGGCTTCTTTCACTTAACATAATGTCTTCAAAGTCCACCCATGCGGTAGCCCGTATACATACTTCATACCTTTTCCTGGCTGAATAATCCCATCATATGTATATGCCACACTTTGTCAGTTCATCCGTTGAGGGACATTTGGGTTGTTTCCATCCTCTGGCCATTATGAAGAATGCTGTTACAAACATTCACGTACAAGTTTCTGTGTGGACATCCGTTTTCATTTCTCTTGCCCGGAATTGGTGGGTCATAAGAAACTGTATTTAATCATTGGAAGGACCGCCTGCTTGCTCTCCAAAGTGGCTGCACTATTTTACATTTCCACCATCATTGTACGAGGGTTCTCATTTCTCCACATGCTCACCAACACTTCTTCCCACTGACTTTTTGATTCTAGCCATCCTAATACGTATGCAGTGGTGTCTCACTGGGGTTTTGTCTTTCACTTCTCTGATGACTGCTTATATCAAATATTTTTCATATGATTTTCTCTATTGTTTTTCTTTTCTCCATTTCATTGATTTCCACTATGATTTCTTTGTTTTATTTTATTTTAAAGATTTTATTTATTTATTTGACAGAGAGAGACACAGCAAGAGAGGGAACACAAGCAGGGGGAGTGGGAGACGGAGAAGCAGGCTTCCCACTGAGCAGGGAACCTGATGAGGGGCCCAGGACCCTGGGACCATGACCTGAGCCAAAAGCAGACACTTAACCACTGAATCACCCAGGCACCCCTGATTTCTTAAAAAAAAAAAAAAAAAAAAATTTATTTATTTATTTTAGAGGTGTGGGGGTTGGGCAGAGGCAGAGGGAGAGAGCGAATCTGAAGCAGGCTCCATGCTCAGCACGGAGCAGATGCAGGGCTCGATCTCATTACCCTGAGATCATGACCTGAGCCGAAATCAAGAATCGGACGCTTAACTGACTGAGCCACCCAGGTGCCCTTTCCACTCTGATTTCAACTATTTTCTTCCTTCTGCTCACTCTAGGTTTAGTCTAATCTTCTTTTCCTAGTGTCTTAAGATGGAAGGTGAGGTTGTAGATTTCAGATCTTTCTTCTTTTTTAATGTAGGCATTTGCTGCTAAAAATCCTTCTAAGCACTGCTTCAGCTGTATCCCAGAAGTTTGGGTATGTTGCATTCTCCTTCATCTTTAAGCATTTTCTGTGGGGAAAGATATTCCAGAGTTTGGGTAAAGCCATAGGGGTGGAAAAGCTCAGGGCAAGTTCACAAAATGCTGGCGTTTCTCAAGGCTCCGACATTAGCATCCTCTTCTCTCTCCGCTCCCTCCCCCGAGGCAACCTCCTCTGTGGTATGCCAATGGTCTATACTATCTTCTGTATACTGATCTCAGAGCTCAGATCCTTCCCCTGAGCTCCAAATCAGTACTTGGAATTGTCTACTCAATATCTTCCCTCAAACTCACTTGATCAAAACTGAACTTTAAAAAAAATTGTTTCTCAGTCTTTTGGCTAAGATCAAGTGTAGTATCTGTTCCGATCAGTTTAATATCTGATATGTCCTGGATCCGAAGACAATACATTAAATGGATTTTTGGAGTGGGGAGGTGGAAAAGGAGTTTGCTCCGTCCACTCTATGCATTGACCTGGCATTGCAGTACTCCCAGGAACGGTGCTCCCCCAAAATCTCCTCATTCAACCTCAAACCTGGCCACCTTGTCACTACACAAGGCCAAGCTTCCATTTTCCCTCAGGTACAGCAATAGCCTTCCATTTGGTCTTCTAGAACCCTCTCTTACCTCCTTCCAAGCTCTTCTCCATATGACGGGCAGGATAATCTATTTGAAATGATCATGTCACCACCTGTAGCGACATCAGTTAATTTTGGGCTGTCCAGCACCAGAACACCCTTCCTGTGCTGGAGAATTCTCCTTATGTGTCTTGGTTGGATGCTGAGCCTGGCTCCCGAATTGTTTGTAGCCACATACAGACTTATTTCTTTAAGTTGTCCTTCGGCTCCTGCCAGTCCAGCCTAGTTTGAGAGCCTGAGACAAGCCCGGCTCTCTCTTCCTTTGCAGGTGTGGTGAACTCCCCTTCGCCTCACCTCTTCCTTGTTTTCTTCCATTTTCCCTTCAGGGCTCATGAGTGTCACTTCCTCAGGGTGACTTTGGTGACTTCATGACTTCATAGGCTAAGGCGGGTTTCTTTGTTATAAGCTGTTACAGAATGTGGTGCTTTCTCTGGGAATCACTTGCCCTTTGTGTTAGTTATTGCTCATCAGTTACTAGGTGCTTCCATGGGGTCAGGCACTGAATATGCCCAGAAGGGTCAGACAGCTGCCTGTAAGGATCCTACAGTTTCACTGGGGGCCACAGACAACACTATGGGATATGTGCTGGAATAGCCCTTGAGTGGACAACAACGAAGTGCTCTTAGGAGGGGTTGGTACAGGGGTGGGGGGAGGCAAGGAACTGACCGCCTGCAGGAATGCAGGCCAGCTGTGCAGAGGGGCAGTGGCACCTGGGCCAGGTCCTGGAGGAGTTTGCCAGGAGCAGGATGGTGGGAAGTCCTTCAAGGCAGAAGGAATATTTACGGGCAAAGCCACAAAGTGAAAAAGCATATGGTGGACCAGTGAGAGGCAGAGTATGCTGGTCTCACTTGAACAGAGGGCAAGGAAAGGAAGAGGGAAAGAGGAAGGTAAGGAAAGAGCAAGAATGCCAGAGACAAGCCTGGAAAGCTGGGTCGGGTCTGGTTCAAAAGAGCCTCAGACGCCATACTCACCAGGAGCCTGGCTTTGGTCCCATGGGCCATAAGGAATTATTTTAAGCAGAGGAACTGTTTGAGATACCTAATTCTGGCTATAGTGTGAAGGAGAGATTGAGGACTGAGTGACAAGCAGATCCATATGGAGGCCATATCTTCACAGCTCCCGAGAGAGAGAGAGAGAGAGAGAGAGAGAGAGAAAGAACTCAATACATGGTCGTAAATGAATCAATGAAGAAATAACCATGAAGCAGGAGCATATGTGTTAAGTGCCATATGAGAAAGTCTGTATGCCGTGGGAAGCGGGCAACATGGGGGAGGGATAATAAAGCCCTGAACTAGAGAACTGGCAGAGAAAATCAAGGATAGGTGAACTTAGGTGTTCTGAAGTAAAAGCAATGTGGCTAAGTAATGAACTGCATATAGGTGTTTAAAGGAATGACTGAATCAGGGCTAGGTTTGGCTGGCAGTCAACAAACAGACTTAAAACAGAGAACCCAGGTAGCAATGCGGAGCTGGTATAGTGCTCCTGTGTCAGGGACTTACCACATACGGTCCCTTCTATCCTGTTATTCAACATTCGCAACACATGGCTTCATGACATGGTCCCAGGCGGGTACTCCAGCACCAGCATCACACCCACCTCGTAGGCAGTGGGCAGCAGGGAAGGGACAAGAGCAGAGCAAGCTGGTGACTTGTTAGAACTTACTTCCTAGAAGTGTTTTCCCTTCCACGACATTAGTAGATATTTAATCATATCTAATTGAAAGGGAGGTTGGGAGGTGTCTTCATTCTGGGCAGCTAAGATTTGGAAGCTATATGGCGGGGAGAGAGGTAGGAGGTAGAAAGGAAGTGGAAAATAACTTGTGTCGGCATCAAGAATGACTCTCATATCCATTGGGTGGCTCTGAATGAAGAAAGAGGGAGGAGTTTTAAGGAGGTTTATAGGAAGCCACAGAGTAAAGATGAGTAAGTTTTGTTTTGAGCATATCTATTTTGGGTGGCCTGTGGAACACCAAGTGGAGAAAACCAGTAGGCATTTGAAAACATATGTAGAAATGGGTCATTTCCTCTACTTAGACCATGTTCCTTGAGGGTGGAGATTCTTGTTTATCATTACATGTCCACTATATCTTACAAATTTCCAGAATGGATAACGATTGTAGGAAAATTAAGAAGGTGAAAAAAAACCACTAAGGGCTAACTTTTTAAAAGTACAGATGGAGAGACTATATTTAGAACCCAGCTATTGTTAGCCCTGGAAATAACTTCTGCAGGTGACTTTTGACAGGAAGGCACCCTCCTATACAATTCATTCAGAATCTACTGTGAACACACACCCATGGTAAGTGCAGAGCAGAGGAAAGCTGCTTGGAAAATGGGGTGTTACATTTCAGGTGTCTTTGGTGGGACAATGAGGGAGGAGGGGAGATCTTGGAGATCCAGCTTTGGTGTGTGTGTGTGGGGGGGGATTGGGGCTGTTGAAGGTCACGACCAGGCAATGTCACAACTCCGCCACCCCACAGGTCTCCCCACTTCCAGGCTGAGGGGCGCCGCTGCACCTGCTTTTAAGAAGCTGACCCGGAAGTTGGAGGGAACATGGCATCCTCCAAGCCTCTTCCAGGGCTGTGAGAGATGTGGCCAAGGATCTAGACGATTTAATCCAGTTTTAGGAAAGGGGGTTTACAGTGAGCAGTTAAGGCACAGTTAAAGAATTAATCACTAATGAGTCATTAACTCTGCCCACTATTGTACAGTTAACAAGCTGAGGCCAGATCATGAGAGCCCGTTCCCAATTAAGGGGACGACATTGGCCACAAAGCACACCATCCGCCTCTTGAAGGGTCCCGCGCACCCGCGGGCCGCTGCAGGGCCGTCCCACTTTTCCAGGCGAGTTAGGACGCGGGCGGAGCCCCGAGGGCCGGTGCGGAGCTCGCGCTGGCTGTGCAGAGAGGAAGCGCCAATTTTTTCATTAATTTTATCTCCCCCGGAAATCTTTTCCTACTGGCCTCCTGGAGGCTTGAGTTCTATTCTTGTAGTAAGGTTCTGTGGGTGAAAAGGAGCACTTGGATGGAGACAGAGAAGGGCCCGCGGCGAGGCTGGGGGGCAGGGGAGGAGGAGGGAAGGTGGCAGGAGAGGAGAGGCATGACTTCAAATGTTAAAGTCGCCTGGGCAGCTGAGTCCGCACTCCTGATGTCCCCACTGTACACCGCCTGCGGGGCGGACGCGGCTCCCGGGGAGCGGAGTCCTGGGCTGCCCCGGCTTCCAGAATCCCTCAGCAGACTTTCGATTAACCGATGAATTTGGCTCAGAGAGGGGAGGATTAGGATTCCCTGTCTCCGTTCTTTGGATTCTGGATTAACTGGAGATGGGAGTGGGGGACGGGCAGGGATTGTCTCCCCTGCTTGGACATTTCCCATCTCCCCAACAGGGACTCTCTGTTTAAAATTACATAGGGGCCACCCTAGGCCAGTTGCTGACCTCTGGTCAAAGCCTGCCCCTCCCCAGGGGTCTCTCCCGGTCCTCCCCGTGTCATCCACACCAGTCCCGGTCACCCTCCCAGGCAGCAGAGGTGGGAGCTCAGACCCGCAGGGCGCAGAACTGGGTTTCGAGAGCGGGACAACCAATCCTGATGAACAGCCTGGACGGGCCTGGGGCCACAGCGTGGGGCCCCAGGACACGGAGCAAGGAGGGCCCCGCGGGGCCGCGGTCGCCTCTGGACCCCGTGGCTCCAGAAACGGGTGACCAGGAGAGGCGGGGCCCTCAGTCCCCCGCGTCCCTGCGGGAGAGAAAAATCGCCACCATAAATCCAGAGCCGTGGCGCGCGGTGTGATCACGACACTCCCGTGGGCAAGAAGACACTCCTCCAAAATGGGGAAAACGCGAAAACGGAAACGCCCCCGACGCGGGGGCCGTGGCCGGGGTGGCATAGCTCCGCGCGTCCGCGATCTCTGGATTAGCCCTTGGTCTCGGCTGGGCACCCGCCAGCGAGCACCCCAGGTCCCCAGGCCGCGCCTGACTCCGCCCTTCTCTCGGAGTGGTCCAATCCGAGGCATCCCTTCCCGCCCCGCCCCCAGGCCTGGAGCCCGGCCCTGCGCGGCTCCTAGCCAGGTACCCAGGAGCCCAAACGGAGCGATTCGGCTACAGACTCACCTGCCTTCCTCCCGCGGCAGGTCAGAGCGTGTGCTTTCTTCTGGGGAGGAGGCTCCCAAGGCCTCCCTCTTAGACTGACTGAATCCAGTCAACCTGAAGCAGCGCCTGCCTGGGGACCTAAGTCGCTGTGCTTGGACAACAGTGTCTTTCTTCCCCAAACCCTGTGGAACCACTCCCAACAGGTTCTTGCTCCCCTTCAGTGGACGCTGTAAGCGTCGCCTGAGCCAAACCCGCAGTCTCATTATGGAAGACTCAAGAACCATTTTTCAAGTGATGCAGGCTTACTGGGGAGACCTCCCCCCACCCCGAGTCCCTGAAAGACACCCCAAATCATAGCCAGCACAATCTAGTTTCCGAAGCCGGCGCCTCTGCAAAGGGCTTTTCGCAGCCATGAGCTTGAGCAGCATCCGCAGGTGTTTCAGGGTCGTCTGGCGCTTTAAGGCTCTTTAGCGCAAGTCATTCTAACCTCCAGCCTGAGTTAAGTCCTGGCTTCCGGCCTCTCCTGCACCTCTACTCCTGGAGCTCTTAGAGCTGCTCTGTTAGGCAGCCCCTAGGAGTGGGGGGAGAGGGGCTCTGGGGCTGTTGGAAGCTAGCACCCACCCCTCAGGATCTTAACTCCCATGTGGCCTAGTGAGTTGTGTTCCCGGGAGTTGAAATAGGAGCACTTACTCAGCAAGTGCTTCTGGAACACAGCAGTATGCTTGTGAACTGACCAGAGCTTCTGGTTACTCCAGCTCCAATGCTTGTAAGAGGTGTTATTTGAGGCAACTTCCCTGTGCCTCAGTTTCCTCATTTATAAAATGAGGCTAACTGTGTCTTCCTGGCATGGTCCTTGTGAGGCTTAAATGAATCAGTAGATGTAAGCTGCTTGTAAGAGTGCTGGCACATAATAAGCTCTCAGTGATCATTAGCTGTTAGTGTTTTGATCATTTTCCAAGGCTTTGTCCCTGAAATCCAGGTATGACTCACTCTGCTGGTGTCTAAAGAGACGGTTCAGAATGTTCATTCTCAGACGAAGTAGTAAAAGAGGAGAAAGAAGTGATGAAAAGCTGCAAGTGACAAAGCATAGGAAGAAAAGTGGTGCAAGGAGGCAAAATGAATAGTCATGGAAATGATCTAAAGGAAGCAAAGAAGATGCTGGTGGTAGGATGGGCAAGGTCAGAGGTGCCCAGGACTGCAGGAAGGAGAGGGAAGGCTGAGCAGGTACTCACCAGTGAACTTGGGAGTTCTCTGAATAAACCATTCCTAGGAAAAGGAGGGCATTAAAGGATGAAAGGATGGATGAAAGAGGATAGTCCAAACTGAAAGAAATTTACTTACACATTCATCCTGTTTACCTATTTTTTTTTCCATGCCAATGGCTGGGATCACTTGGCCAATCCATCCATTTCTCAACGAACATCCTTGTGAGAGAAAGTACAGGTATTACTTCCTACCTCTTGAGGGAAATAACAGATCCAATAAATCCTTACTGACCAGCCTGCTATATGCAAGGCACCACATGAGGGTCTAGGGGTACACACCCCTGATTATGCTATGGCCTCTCAGGACCCTCATGGCAAGGCCTGAGTCCTGTGATGAGACTTCCTCTACCCCCAGCCTCAGGACAGTCGTCCTTTGCCCAGGTCGGTTTCAGGAGCCCAAGAGTAGGACTGGGATAGCGTGGGCTCAGAGAAGCAGGATCACAGTATGTATTGCCTTGCTTGGTGCTTGGTAGTTCACACAAAGCCCTTACAGTTGATCTTACTGCATCTTTTCCACCTCCCAGGGACATAGGGTTCATTTAGACAAGGGAAGGGGGCTGGGGTGGCTCACTAACGTGCTAACGAACGACAAAACAGTAGTGGGTGGATGATGCTAACGCTCCGGCCGCATCTTTTCCAGTGCACTCAAAGCAACGAGGCCAGAGGACCTGCGCGGTGGGAAAGCGGGTTATTCCCCAGTCTGCCCGGCTTCCAGGATCCACTGCGGATACCGCGGCTGCTCAGGCTGGGAGTTCTGGGCTCTCCTTCTCGGGTGACTCCCCAAGTGCCGCGGGAGCTTCGGAAGCCGGCGGAGACCTCTGGATTCCCTCCCGCCCCAGAGAACAGCGGATACTGTCCACGACGCGCCCGCAAGGATGTGCGCTCCGGGGTCGCGGCGCAGAGCGCTCCAGAACACTGTCCTAGAGCACGGCAGCTAACCTGACGGGCACTGAACAGAACCGCGGGGTTGGGGGTTGAGGAGCGAGTTGGGGAAGCGAGAGAGAGGCGTGGGGATCAGAAGAGGAAAAATTGTTCTGCCCGAGTCTTCGGAGGACTAATGTCATCAGTCCTGGGTAGCAGCGGCTGGCACCGAGCCCGTGACCCGGACAGTGATCCAAGAGGGCCCTTGGGCAGCGACGGGCTGCAAGCAGGGAGGCGGGGCCCTCAGGGGTTCCGGACATTCAGCTCTCCCCCTGGGGAAGGTCGTGTAGACGTTTCCTATTGGGGTCAATCCTTCGAAGTAGCAGCCGCAGCTTGGCTATTGGGGTATAGAGGGCCTGGGAACGCGCAGGCAGCTGAGCCTTGGGCTCCAAACACCCCGAACCCCACACACTCGCGGCTCCCGCAAGCGTCAGGAGAGGAGCGCTCGGGGGTGGGGGGGTTGGGGGGAGCTCGGAGTCTCCGCAGCAGCAAAGCGCCCCCAGGAGGGTACGCAGGAGGGAGCCCCAGGTCCTGCGCGGTCCTCTGCTTTCCCTGACCCACCCCAACCGTCACCGCAGCCCCTCCCGTACCCCCATCCGCCTTCCTCCCCGCCACCGCAGTCCTGGGAGCCCTTAACCGGAGTCAAACCAAAACAAGGCAATCTTTAATTCTCCTCCCCAATATTTCAAACTACTCATACAAACAGTCCCTCAAACTCTATTTCTCGGCCTCCCCTTCTTCCCAGTTGTCGTTTTCCGGGGTGGCCACGCCGCCCGGGGAACAGCCGAGGTCAGGCGCTTTGGGTCCCCTGAACTCCGGGGGGCCGGGCCGCCTCTCCGCCTCCAGCAGCAGGGCCGGGGGTCCGTGGGGGTGGAGGGGCGGCCAGAGGCCAAAGGGCCTCGGCGGGCCGGAAGGTCAGTCCTCCCGGCCGAGCCAGGAGCAGACGCGCGTTCGAGACCCAAGCCTGGCTGCAGCATCAGGCGGCTCGGGAGGGTGGCCGTGTGGGGAACCCGGGGGGAAGGGGCGCGCGCCTGCGGGTCCGGGTCGGCTCCCAGGACTGTCGTCCGGCCCGATCTGGTCGCGGGTGCCCCTAGAGGGCCTGCCACGGCTTCCCGATGGCCTGGATGTGCTCCTTGGCCTTCAGGCGCAGAGCCGCGATGCTGCTGTTGCGCGGGTCCGCCTCGTCCAGGGGGAACTTGTCCCCGAAGCCCGGCGCGCAGGGGTAGGCAGACGGCGGCGGCCCGAGGGGCTGCAGACCCGGGCCCAGCGGCGGAGAGTTCAGGAAGGGCGGCGGCGGCGGCGGCGGCGTGTAGCTGGCGGGCAGGCTCTGCGGCGGCGGCCCGAAGCCCGGCAGGCTCTGCAGCGCCGTGGCGCCCCCGCCCGGCAGCGGCGACCCCAGCCACGGCTCGAGCGGCAGGGCGCCCCCCGCCGGCCCGCCGCCGCCGCCCGGGCCCGCCCCGAGGGGCGCCAGAGCCGCGGCGGGCGGGGAGCGGCTGAAGGAGAGGAGGGGCGAGTCTTGCAGCTTCATGGACGACACTTCGAGCTTCTCCTGCCGCCGCCACTTGGCCCGTCGGTTCTGGAACCACACCTGCGGAGGGCAGCACAGCGGCCGTCGGGCTGCGGCGGAGGCTCGGGCCGCGCCCCCGCCCTGCTCCCGGGGCAGCCCGGCCGGGACGACTCTCTCACCCCCAAAGAAAACTGCGGCTGCACTGTTTCGCACCACCTCCCCACCCCTACTTTCTCCTTTCTTTTCCACCCCGTTTTCTCCTTTTTGCCTCTTCCCTCCTCTCGTTTTTGGAAAGCAGATGTCACCAAATTTCGGGGACCTGCTGGTTGTCAGCTCCTCCTGGCACCTCGGTTTAGCAGTTGCTTCCTCTCTCTATGGTCCTGCTCTCACTGACTGTTGTTTGGGCTCAGACTCTCTCTTTTTTTTTTAATTAAAAAAAATATTTTATTCATTTATTTGGGAGAGAGAGAGCACAAGCAGGGGGAGCGGCGGGCAGAAGCAGGCTCCCGGCTGAGCAGGGAGCCCAACGCGGGGCTCCATCCCAGGACCCCGGGATCATGACCTGAGCGGAAGGCAGGCGCCCCCAGTTTCTGTGCTTTGCCTACCTTTTGTCTCTATTATAAACATATTTATAAACAGGGGCGCCTGGGTGGCTCAGTTGGTTAAACATATATATAAACAAATACTCCAAGTACCCTAAGTGGCAGCACTGGATGTTAAAATACAGCTATTTCCAGGAATTACTGGTTATGATAACTAGTAGAAAAAAGTGGTTTTATTTTATCCCAAGCTTATTTGAGTTGCTGCTTTAATAAGATCTTCATTCTTCTTTAACTGATATCCCTTTAGTATTTCTGATATTTCTTATAAATGGCTTTCAATGATTACAGTCATTTGTTTATTATATTTACCTTGAATTTTTTGGAGTCAATTTTGACATTAAGATAAGTTCAATGAATTCAATTTTTCTTTCTTTCTTTTTTCCCCCCTTTACATATAGAAAGTCTGCACCAAGAATGAAGTCTGGTTTCTTAATGATAAAACGTCCATTACTGATTTGGTAAAAGCCCAAGAAAGGGTGTAATTAGGGTTTCACTACCAAGTTCCTACCCCTGGAAACAGAACAGAGAGAACTGGTCTAGTTTGGTAGAGAATCTGAAAGAACTTTGGCCAAAGCGGTGGCTTCCTTTAATGGAAGGAAATAGGGGAATAGCTGAGACCTTAGAAGGGTAATGTATGTAATGCTAGGATTTGGGGGGAGGGGGAGGAAGAAAAAGAACAGAAAAGTTAGGTACCCTTGTCCCCTTCCACAAAAGATTCATCTCCATAGCTGGGGCCCTAATTTCCCCCAGAAACATTAGATATTTGCCGATAATAGAGAAAAGAGAAACATCAGCTTGGGGAGGGCTCCCATCCCACCCCTTCCTCCAATTCCATGCATGTCCCACTCTGGCCCCCCCAAATATCGGCTACTGCCTTCCACCCAGTATTCAAAGTCAGAGAGCTGAAGACTGGGATAGTCTACTCTTAGAGGGCTGTACTGCTGCCCTCCACGCAGCTGGAGGCCCACGGGAGCCCTCCCCCTCTGTCTGATTACATCAGAGCCATGGGTTAAGAACCCGCCATATGCAGGGCACTGTGCTGGCCCTGTGGTCACAGAGAAGTCGCAGACACTGTTCTCAAGAAGCTGACAACTTAGAGGAGGAGCCAAAATCCCTGAACAAATAAAGAGGGAGGAAGGAAGGTAGGACAGAGGTGGCATCAAGTGGGAAGGCAGCCCTGCGCTGGCTGTGTCTGTGGTCTGTGGGGGCACTGGGAGGCTTCGTCTCTCCTCTTCCTTCGTCTTTCACTTGTGTTCCTTTCTTCCCCCTACGGCAGCCTCTCTCCCTGAAAAGCAGGTACTAAAATGTCCACACCTTCAACCACATCCATCGCAGTTCCACCGCCCCAAATTAAGAGAAATTGAACTGTTCTTGCAAGTTAATCCTAAATTACATTAGGGAACTATTTTTTTTAAAACCACGGCATTTACTCATTACTTTAAACTCCTAATATAATAAGCAGAAGAGACAAAAGGCAAAAGCTTGTCCCCTTTTACCTTTAAGGTAAGGCTAAAAGCCCCCTAACATCTGAATATCTTCACTTCCTGGAAATCTAATTCATTAGACACACACAAAAATCCCACCTTAGTTCCACTGCCTTTCAGAGGTAGTGAAATTTGTTCCCAATGACTCCCTTTCAGGCCTCTGTAAACTCTCCTAATTTGGAAATCCTCCCAGATTTTTCACAGATGACTAGCAAATATTTAAGGCTTTCAAATATTTTAATGATCAGGGATTAAAGATAATTCAGCTTTAATTAAAGCAAAAACCCTTTTACAAAAAAAAAAAAAAAAGAAAGAAAGAAAAGAAAAAGAAAGAGAGAGAAAAGAAAAGGCCTCCCGGCAGCAGCGGGAAGTTTGGTTGGATGTGCACCAAAGAAGCAAAAGTCCGTTTCTTAAACAAATCCACCAAAAGTTTCAACTGCAGGCGCCAGGACCCTTGCAAGAAGGCTGGGTTTGGGTTTCTCGACAGGGTGAGCGCCAGCGACCAGGGTGGCATTTGGGGCCCCAGTGCGGGAGGCTGCCTACATCTCCTCCCTACTCACCGCCTCCCGCCCCAGTCCTGGCTGCGTCTAACGAGCTGTCGCTCTTCGTCTTGCCAGCCCTGTCTTAGTGCTCTCTTTAGGTTCAAAGAGGGAGACCCCCCAAAGGGAGATGCTACTACAAACTGGAACAGACTGTCCCAGGGGCGGTGGTGGGTCACCCACAAGGTCGGTGACGCGCCTCTGAGGCTCTGGGCGAGCTCCGTCGAGGAGGACCAATGGGAAGAGCGCCACAATACATGCGTGGACGCCCGGGGGTTCGGTGAGCACTCGCTGCAGCTTGGGCCTGGGGCCCTCCCCGGGGACCGATCTGGGCGCTTTACCTGGACCCGGACTTCGGGTAGGTTGACTTTGCCGGCCAGCTCCTCGCGGCTGTACACGTCGGGGTAGTGCGACTTCTCGAACGCGCGTTCCAGCTCGTGCAGCTGGTATGTGGTGAAGGTCGTGCGGTTCCGCCGGTGCTTCTTCTTGGGCTCCTCCTCCGACAGCTTCGCGTCCCCGGTGGCGGGACCGACCGGCAGCCCTGGGCTCGGCCGTGCCTCCCCAGGCTCCTTGGGGCAATAGGGTCGAGGGGCTGGGACGAAGAGGCCCCAGACGGTCAGAGACACTCCGGGAGTTATCTCTGGGCCCACTCCGCCTACCCTTGGGCGCCGGCAGCGGGACGCGGGCTCCTCCCGGGCGCGGGACCAGGAGGTCGGGGAAAGGCTGTGAGGGGCCCCTAAGATTTCTCGGAACGCAAATTGGAGCCTCCTGCTCTACACAGCCCGACTCCGCGCCCAAATGCCTTAATAAAGGTTAAGGCAGGGGCTTATTCGTCTTGCGGAGCTCCTAAGTTTGGGCACCCCCTCAGGGCCCCGCAGCAGCCAGGGGTGCACACTCACCTTCGTACTCCGGAGCAGGCGCCGGGGCAGGCTGCGGGGAGGGCTCGCCGCCTCCCCCGGGCGCCTTGGGGCAGGCGGCCCGCGCTCCCGGCCTCCTATCCCGCTCCTTCGCGCCCCGGGCGCCCGGCTCCGCGGAGAAGGAACCGAGGATCGCGTCGTCCTTGGTAAATCCCAGGATAGCCTCGATGCTGTGCAGCCGCGAGGTGCTTCCTCCCGGGCTGCGGAGCAGGTGGCCGGCAAGCGAGAAGCTGCCGTCGGCCATGGCGGGGGCGCAGCCGGGCAGGTGCATGGGGAGCGCCAGGAGGCCGGAGGGCGCGGCCCGCGCTCTCGCAGCGCCGCCTGCCTTGGAGACCGAGAGAAGAGGCTCGAAGTCGGCGCTTCCCGGGTACCGCCGTCCCACCCGCGGCGTCCGGACCCAAGGTCAAGCTTGGCGGGTGACGCGGGCCCGGGCTGCGCGCGCCGGAGGTGGGCGAGCGCTCGGCCCACGGCGGCCTGGGTCTCTGCCGAAGTCTGAAGTTCGGACTCGGGGTAGCTGGGGCTCCGGGGGCTAAAGGCTGCGAGCCCGTTCGCCCCGGCTCCTCCCCTCCTGCCCCGGACCCAGCCTCTTCCCTCGGCCCCTCCCTCGGCAGCGGGGCGGGTCTTTCCCTCAGGGTCCCAGTGCTGCCACTCCGGGCGGGGCCGGCACTGCGAACTTTCCACCTTCCACCTCTCGATCCGCTCCAAACGCTCTAAACACGTCTCGGGGGGAACCGGCGGTGGGATGTTTGACAGACCTGGGGACCCCGCTCTGGGACCCGCTTCCCCCGTCTGGCCTCAATGGGGCCGACGCCCCTGGTCTCACCTTCCCCCAGTACCCCGTGGGTTTGCCTCCCTTCTTGGGCTTCCCCCCCACCCCGCCCCCCCGATCACTCCCGCGACCCCAGAGTCGCCTCCGCCCTCGGGCTCACTTCCTCGGCCGGGCTGAGCGCCCGGGGCGACCTTTGGAAAGACAGAGCGGACGGGCGGCTGCCCTGCTCTACGGCGTAGGACGTCGGGCCACGCACGCTTCTTCCCAGTTTTGAAATTTGCCTTCTCTCTCCCTCTTTTTACCCCCAAGGGCACTCCCCTTTCGGCTCCGTAGTCCGAAGCCTTCGGGTTTATTTTATTTGTCTATATATGTTTAACCGCTCCTTCCTGTCCCCTCGGACTCGCGCGCCCGTAGGCTCGCTCACCCCAGCGCCAGCCCCAGGAGGCGGTGGGGCCATCTGTCCCTGCGCGCCCGGTGACCTCGAGTGCCCGACCGCCCAGCAGGAGGCTGGGAGGCCCCGAGACGGACCTGCTGCCGGGCTCAGGCCCGGCGCGGGTGGGGTAGGGGGAACCCGCCTTCACTCTCGTAGACTGTCCCGCGGGACCCCTCTCCCCGCCAACAGTCTCCAGACCCAGGAGATGTCCCAGCCTCAGGCTGACGGGGCAAGGACCTTCGTCTGGGGTGAAGGCCTCGCACTTCTCTGGGGGGTTATAGGCGTAATCTGCTTGCATTTCTTTGCACTTTGGGAGCCCCACGAGGCTTCCTTGGCCCAGAATGAGAGTCGCAGGCCAGGTGGAATGATGGTTACTGCCGACAAGTGTTTTTTCACGTGTGCGGGTGCTGTGGTCCGCGCTGTGAAGGCTGACACTTCTCAACTTTGATGCCCGACCCGAGGCCACACACCCCCCCCGCCCCCGTCCCTCTTCTCTAAACTATTAGCGGGAAACGTGAACCAAAATGCTTTCCTAAAGGTCTGAGGACCTAGAGATTCCTTTCCTTTTCCCCACTTTTATTGCGATATAATTGACATACAGCGCTGTGTGAGTTGAAGGTGTACAGTGTAATGATTTGGTTTACCTGTATAGTGAAATGATTACCAAGATAAGTTTAGTTAACACCTCATGATCTCATACAGATACAAAATAGAGATTCTTAAAATGTCCTCTGCAGCAGGAGCTCTGATCCCCACACAGGGACGTCTCCCCCACCCCCACCATTAGTTTCTCTCTGTTTGCATTCAGACAAGGGTTTACTGCCTCCCTTCTGAGGGTCCCACACTCAGGTGGGCCATGCCAGCACCACAGAAGAAAAGAAAGGCTGGGTGCTTGCCTTGAGAAGTTTAACAGCCAGCCTGGGAGACAAGACAACAGAAGAAACAAGAGAAAAGCACATTATCTTCCAACCCTCACTTCTATTTTTTTTTTTTTAAAGTTTATTTATTTAAGTAATCTCTATACCTAACGTGGGGCTAGAATTCAGGACCTCATGAGATCAAGAGCTGCATGCTTTTCTGACTGAGCCAGCCAGGCACCCCCCAATCCTTTAAATTGGTGTTAGAAGGGCACTCAAAAGGACATGTGACCACATTAAGGATCATGAAATGATTAATTCTCTATGATGGGCATATGCAAGTGGTCATTACACAAATCACTCTATTTTTTAGTAGACCTATAAAAAGGTAAATTAAAATAGCAGGCAGGTGAGTTTGCAGTAGATATTGAGCTACAGGTTCAAGTAAAAATTATGTTTTATTTTAAAGATTTATTTATTTTTATTTGAGAGAGAGAGAGTGGAGGAGGGTCAGGGAGAGAGAGAGAATCTCAAGCAGACTCCTTGCTGAGCAAGGAGCTGGTTGCAGGCTCCATCCCAGGACCCTGAGATCATGACCTGAGCCGAAATCAAGAGTCAAATGCTTAACCGACTGAGCCACCCAGGCGCCCCAGAAGTGACGTTTTATTTTAAGAAAAAGCTACGTTAATGATAATCAATATGCACCTTATAGCTTTCAGAATCCTTTCACATTTTTCCCATCAGAGGATGCTCACAATCCTGTGAGGTGAGCAGGACAAATGCCTTTGTCCCCATTTTATAGAAGAGGACACTGAGGCTGTTAAGGGGAGAGGTCAGGACTAGAACTCAGACCACGGGACTCCTTGTCCAGCGTTTTCTGCCTATGGCTCATTTGTAATAAAGGTTGTAGAGTGGGATGTTTTTGAAAAGAATAAAAGCCCATCTTAGCCTGCAGTCCATCCTTAATCCTTCCCTGAGACTGGCCACTGAATCTAAGAGGCTGAAGTAATGGCAGCTTAGCTTCCCGGAGAAGTGAAGCCAGAGCCCGTAGACAGAGGCCTTTGGGGCGCTGGTGTCCCAGACTAGTGAACAAATCCTTGGGAGGTTCCCATCTCAGTCCAGGCAAAGCCTGTCCCTGGGGCCCTCGGGCTTTCTAGGCTGTCGAAGGCAACTGTCCCTGCAAAGGGTCTGGTGGCACCCCCACAATGTCCCAAATGCCAGTTACATAGACCTGGTGGCTGCCCGAGTGGCTGACTGGTGTTTGTTGTTTTCCCTATGACCAAGAATGCTTTTTATGTAAACTTCCCCAATATTAAATTGATCTCTATAATCACTGCTCAACAAAGATTGGCAGTGTTTTCTTAAGCTTCTGCCCACACGCTAAGGGGCTTAGAGCCTTGTTTTCCAAAGTTAATTCCCTCTGGGATTGCCCAGCTCTCCCTAATAGGTCCAGGTGAGGTTAGCTTTTATTTACTGTTTATTTCAGAGTCTTGAGAGAAAAGCAGAAAAGGCTTCAACAGCCACTGGCGAGGGACTTCGGGGGAAACAGGGCAAAGCAGGACAAGGGGAGGTTGGGGCTTTCTTTGTGCGCGACATAAAGAGCTAGTCAATGGCATTGTGGGCGCGGTGGAGGGTACTCCAAGCAATCAGCCGGGGGTCATTGTTAGGGGCTAATCTACATGTGTATTTCCCAAGAACTCGATTAGGGAAGATGAATGGACTCGGCCATGTCCCTAATTCTAGCATGGAGCTCGCTGCATTTTTCCAGCAGTTACACCGGCTCATAATCAGCCGAACTTCAGCAAAAGTAAGGAGCCTGCCTTCTGAACTCCACCTCTATTTAATTCATTAATTCATTAGGTGGATCAAAGAAAAATCCGTCCTGCCAGCCCCCACATGCGGGCTGAACCTAGACATAGCTAAAGCCCCTTTAAACTTGGCATGGCTCAGAGAAACCTTTCCAGTAGTGAGGAGAGTGGGGGTGGTCGGGGCTTGGGAAGGTCTTTAGAGTGGGAGGTTCCGTGTGACGTGGGAAGGACAATATGGAACAATAATTGAAGTGGGGTGGGGTGAGAGGGGGAGATTTTGAGGAGAAAGGGAATAAGGACAGGCTAGCATGAAGAAAATGAAATCTAAATGTAACCAGCAATTATGGGAAGTTGTAGTGTAAAGTGGCTCTTTTGTCTTGGATGGATGCGGGAGGTCCCATTTCTGGAAGCATTCTAGGTGGACTGCTTCCCCCAGAACCCTCTTGCGGGAAATGGCCCATTGTACGGTGATTTCCCTGTGCGCCGGGTGAGCAGGTGACACGTTCACAAAGTGAGCTAATGGCGTCTGACTGTGGCGTCTAGTAATTTCACCTTGAAGCGGTGTTTGAGGTTTTGGCGAAAAAGGTTTATTTAAGGGCTTATATGATATCACTTCACGTGTGTAAAACCAACTCTATCATCTGCATGTAGATTCTTCCTTCAGTAGATGTATTTTAATCCTGGAATAACTCCTCTTGTCTCACACTCCTCCTATTAGCTCATACATGTTCTTTCAGGGAAATATATAAATAAATTTATCGAATACTAATGCTATGCCAGTGGGCACTCTTCTGAGAGTGAATTTACGTGGATTACCTAATTAGTCCTCACAGTAACCCTGTGAGATAGTCAATATTATCTCCTCTTATAGACGAGGCATCTGAAACACAGATTGAATCACGTGCCAAGGTTTCAGGGTTTGGGGTGGAATCTGGACCTAGGTGTTTTTCAGTAATGTGTCCATCTAACCACTATGTGCACTGCCCCCCAATACGGCGTGTTTACATGATAAGCACTGTGAATCTTCCCGTGACTCTAAGAGAACTAGCAGATGAAATAAGAACATTTGGGAGTCAAAGGATATAGGAATACTATGGAAATCAAGAGTCCGAGGCTTAACTGACTGAACCACCCAGTATATTTTTAAGCATCAGCCCTGTGTCATTTATTCTGTCTTCCTTTGATGCTATGAATTCTCCCCTATACTATACTGTACATTGCATGTCACGTCATGGGCACGATATACAAGATGCTGACCGTTGTAAAAAAAAAAAAAATCACTAAACTGTCTTTAATTCGGACACAGTGAGTTCAGAGATAAAACACACAGTGCTTGTTTGTCTCTCACTACCAAATCTTCCTAACCAATAAAATATTTTCCTAGTTGAAGCACAGCAGAAGGAAAATCAGGAAAATGTTCTCAGAAATGCTTATTAGAAAACCCATTTTTACAAGTAGACAACCAATAATGAATATTGTTGGCCACTTTCATCAGATTGGCACAAGAGATAAAACACTTCCTATACATCAGTTTACCACTCACTATGGCAATCTAAATATCTTCTAGTATTTTCAGACTGAGGTGGGGTAAATGTTGATAAAAAGATACTGCAGTGAATTATTATTTACCCCATCACATAATTGTGGCTAAAACACACCAACCAATGAAGGGATGGGCATCATATAGGCATTTCTGGCTGAATGGAGATCCTCTCAGATGGGCAGATGGAAACAGACATTTTACCTAATCACAAGATGAAACCAAGGGCATTTGGGAGCTGTTGAGTTTCCCCGGTAGCATTATGCTGTTTGAAAGACTTCCTTTTGTGTAAGAACAGAGACCACAGCTCTCCGCAGATCATCCATTAATTGGCAAGAAGTCTGTCCTCCTTTGGCATCCCTGTTGTTTCCCAATTACGGTATTTTTAGGAACACCATCACTTAAAACTAGCCTCTGATTTAGTTTTCTTGTATTTCAGAGGATCACATGTTTAAGACTTAGAAGGAAAAGCTTGGTGATTATCTTGTCTGTTCTCCCACTGCTAGCCCCCACCTTTCCTTCGGAGATCTGGGAATCTGGGAAACCGGGGTCCAGAGAGAGGAAGTGATCTGCCCATGATGAGATAAAATGGCTGTGGCAGGGCTCGGACTAGGGGCCAGTCTCCGGACTCCCTGACTCTTCCACAGGCCACTGTGGCTTTACCACTGCCACGCTGAGCTCTCAGGAGTCCTACGCTTGGAAGTCCCATGCTTGTCTTTGGAGTAAGTGTGCGCATGAGTCCTGGAGGAATACGTTTATTGAACGAACACAATGAAGTTACTCTTCCACTACTCCCCAATCATTTACCAACCCAATTACCTTGGCCTTGGTCCTGAGCTTGCTTTTGCAGCTGATGCCAATCCAAGTAGCCTCCACGTAAGAGGAAAAATTCCCTTGGCAATAGATTTGCAGGGCATTTGGGCAAACAACCCGTGTGCCGGAATCAGCCAGCAGGGGCTTGTGAGAGCCGATGGGTTAGTATCCCTTCCCAGCTCTGAGTTCGCAGACGCCACATTAGTGGCTTGAAACAAGTCATAGTCACAGTTAGGCAAGCCCCGAAAATCAAAGCATTCTCCCTCTTCTCTTTCTCCACCCCCCATTAGTGGTCTAAAAATATTAACTAGCATACCAATGTTCTTACTTCATTAAAGAGTGAAGAAATCAGAAAGTATTATTATTATTATTATTAAAGCTAAGATATGATCTATTGGGTAAGAGATGTCCACTTTTTTTGCTAATAAAATGGAGCATTTAAATCATTATCTCAGAATATATAAATAAAAGAGGGAAACTTGGATTTCTGCCAAAGAAATGGGCTCTTTTTTTTTAGTTGTTAGGAGCAAAGCTATATTAAGATAATTCCTCTTTACTTGTTTTCTAATTAAACTAATTGAATTCAGAGTGTCTAAGGGAAGCACAAGAGACATTTATCTCAAGGGGATGATGGTCTTGAAGCCCAGCAATCCTCTTTAGAGTGCTAAGAAGGTAAATCCGAGGATGACCATTCTGCAGCAGCCTTGACCCACCCCCCCACTCAGAGTTTGGCCATCTCTAGCAGTCTCCTCCCCTCTTCTTTTTGAAAGGACAGTTATCAGGAGTCAATTCTCATTTCACTTTCACAGCACCCTGTGAGTCAAGACTTACCCCTCCCCACTTACCTGGCCTCACTGAACACTTCTGGCCACTCTCCTATCTGCTCCTACTTGCTCACGGAGCTACAGCCATATTGGTCTTTTTCTCTTCTTGAAATCCTCCAAGCCCCTTCCTGCCTCAGGACCCTTGCACTGACTACTCTCACTGCCTGGAATGCTACCCCCCGCCATGTTCACATAATCCTTCTTGTCATTTTATTTTTCTCATAGCACCTTCCATTCTCCAAAACTATCTTATGTATTGTTTGTGTAATTGTTTGTTACCTGTCTTCCCTCATTAGAATCTAAGCTGCGTGAGAATAGGGACCTTGTCTATCGGATCCCTAGCATCCAGAACATGTGCTACACATCGTGGTGGTTGATTTCATGACTAACAGCAAGGAACTGTATTTTATAGATGAGGAAACTAAGGTTAAGAAACTTGTCTAATTGGGGCGCCTGGGTGGCTCAGTTGGTTAAGCGACTGCCTTCGGCTCAGGTCATGATCCTGGAGTCCTGGGATCGAGTCCCGCATCGGGCTCCCTGCTCGGCGGGGAGCCTGCTTCTCCCTCTGACCCTCCCCCCTCTCATGTACTCGCGCTCTCTCTCATTCTCTCTGTCTCAAATAAATAAATAAAATCTTAAAAAAAAAAAAAGAAACTTGTCTAATTTCAGATAGCTATTAATTAGCACAAGTACATATTTTTTCACATCCTTATCATCAGTCATCTGAAGTCCTTCTAAGTATTAGCTATTTCCCAGGTGTTTGGAAAATGTCAAACTGCTTTGAGGTCCTTCCTATGTAGTCGACAGAAACCATTTGATCGCTTTCAAAAGTCAGTTCAGGCCACTCCAGTCTTGTTAGCATCAGTGCTGTCTGGGGTTTCCTCTCTGGTCTTTGATGTGAGTGTTCATCGAATGAGGAGCCAGGCCCCATGCAATGCCCCAGCCACCATGCTCAGAGCCACCCCC
>NC_138381.1:14904747-14957031 GCF_054177405.1 Leptonychotes weddellii | reverse complement strand
AAAAAAAAAAAAAAAAAGGAAAGTAGGAGCTATCAGGTAGCCAAAAAGTAGAATCAACCCAAGTATCCATGAAAAGATGAATGGATAAACAAAATGTGGTCTATACATACAATGGAATATTATTCTGCCTTAAAAAGGAAAGAAACTCTGACACATGCTGCAACATGGGTGAAAACTGAGACTATTCTGTTGAGTGAAATAAGCCAGTCATGAAAGGAGAAGTACTGTGTGATCCACTCATATGAGGTCCCTAGAGTGGTCAAATGCATAGAGACTGAAAGTAGAAAGGTGGTTGTCAGGCTCTGGGGAAGGAGAGAATGGGGAGGTCCTGTTTAACGGGTTCAGAGTTTCAGTTGGGGAAAATGGAAAGGTTCTGGAGATGGAAGGTGGTGATCATTGTTCAACATGAATGGACTTCATGTCACAGAACTGTACACTTAAAAATGGTGAAAGAGGGGGATGCCTGGGGGGCTCAGTCAGTTGAGCTTCCAACTCTCAGTTTTGGCTCAAGTCGTGATCTCATGGGTTGTGGGATCAAGTCCCACACTGGGCTCCGCGCTTGGCAGGGGGTTTGCTTGAGGATTCTCTCCCTCTCCCTCTGCCCCTCCCTGCACTCGCATGCACTCTCTCTCTCTCAAATAAACAAATATTTTTAAAAATGGTGAAAAATGTTATGTTATTTTATGGCCCTTCAGAATTCCTGTGGTTACACAGTGAGCATATTTATTTCATTTTAACTTTTATATTCTCATTTGCATTAAGAAATATGTAATTTTCATCAAAATGTTTAGTTTTTGTGGGAGTAGGATTTATATATTTTTCAATACTTTGAATTCTTAAGTGAAAGTCCTACACATGAATACATGAATATGAACCAAGTACCTGTCCGTTATTTGGACTAGAGCAGAGAAGAAACTGAGAGCCTAAAACTCATGTGGAAGATAGGTGAAGGGCATCAAGAGGACACTTATCTTGATGAACACTGAGTAACATACGGAACTGTTGAATCACTATTTTGTACACCTGAAACTAATATAACACTGTATGTTAACTACACTGGAATTAGAATGTTAAAAATTACATTATTGGGGCACCTGGGTGGCTCAGTCAGTTAAGTGTCTGACTCTTGGTTTCGGCTCAGGTTGTGATCTCGTTGTCATGAGATCAAGCCCCGTGTCAGGCTCCGCACTGAGAGTGGAGTCTGCTTCAGATTCTCTCTCCTTCTCCTTCTCCCTCCTGTCTGCATGCTCTCTCTCTCTAAAATAAATAAAAAAAATTTTTAAAACTACATTATTAAAAAATAAAATGCACGGAGAACTCCAAACTTCATTGTGTCCATCTGTTTCCGCCTTTCTTCCTATCATACCTTTTTCACTAGAGCTGCTAACAATTAGAAATTTGTTCATTCTGCCCCCGGTATTTATTTTTTTTAATTTTTCAAGATTTTATTTATTTATTAGAAAGAGAGAGAGCGTTCGATAGAGAGAACACAAGCAGGGGAGCTGCAGGCAGAGGCAGAGGGAGAAGCAGACTCCCTGCCGAGCAGGGAGCCCGATGTGGGGCTTGATCCCAGGACCCGGGGATCATGACCCGAGCCAAAAGCAGACGCCCAACCAACTGAGCCACTCAGGTGCCCCTGCCCTCAATATTTAATGATAAAATATAAAACATGTATTAAGAACACTTAAAAATATATAATAAAGTTGAAAGGTTTATAAATACCATGTATCCATGCATTAGATTTTAAAATTGGTATTTTGCTATATTGTTCTAATATATATATTTATTCACCTCTATCTCTATCCATCCATCTCTTGTACTTTTTTGTACTTCTTTAAGTCAGTAGCAGATTTCAGTGCATTTCATCCCCAAGTACACCAACACATGCATATCATTAGCTAGAGTTCAATATTTTTTAAGGATTCTCTTTTTCTTTTTCAGTACAATATACACATGATAAGATACATACATCTTAGTGTACCATATAATGAGTTTCACAAAAGCATATACCTTAATATGCTGTTTTATAGTAAATCCCTATCAAGACATGGTGCTCTACTGGGGTGCCTGGGTGACCTCAGTCGTTAAGCTTCTGCCTTTGGCTCAGGTCATGATCCCAGGGTCCTGGGATCGAGCCCCGCTTCGGGCTCCCTGTTCATCAGGAGTCTGCTTCTCCCTTTCCCTCTGCCCCTCCCCCCCGCTAGTGCTCTCTCTCACTCTCTCTCTCAAATAAATAAATAAATAAATATTTAAAAAAAAGGAAAGAAAAGAAATTCTTGAATGGGTAAACCAGTCTATGGTGAAAAATATCAGGACAGCGTTTGCCTCGAGGGGAACGGTGGTGAACACTGGCCAGGAAGGGGCACGCGTGAATTTTCTGAGATGATAGTAATGCACCATGTCTTTTTTTTTTTTTTAAGATTTTTATTTATTTCTTTGAGAGAGAGAGAGAGATAGTGAGAGAGAGGGGCTGTGAACACTCTTGGACACATCTTTTTGAGGACATGTGCTTTCAGATCTTAAGCGTGTAGTGCTAGGTCAGAGGATGGTGTGGTTTAGTCCATTACTTGCATTTGAAAGTGCCAGAACATTTTCCAAAACTGGTTGTACTCTTTCACACACCCTCCTCACCCCCAGTAGTGCAGGAGAGCTCCAACTGCTCCACACCCTCTCCGGCCCTTGTTGTCAGCTTTTACAGTGTTAAGCAATCTAGTGGGTCTGTCGTAGTGTGTCATTTTGTGATTGTTTTTAATGTTCATTTCCCTGACAATCACACTGAGCGCCTTTTCATAGGCTTGGCTGTCTCTGCGTCTCCCTTCGTTAAGGGTCTGCTCACAGTCTTCCCTTTCTTTTTGTACTTGTTTTTTAAAATTTTTATTATTGAGTTGTAAGAGTTTTAAATATATACTTATGTAAATTACAGATACATTTATATCTAACAAAAGACTGGAATTTGGGATATATATAAGTATATATACTTTTCTCTTTGTGGGTAAGATTTTGAGAATTTTCTTTCTTTCTTTCTTTCTTTCTTTTAAGATTTTACTTATTTATTTGACAGAGAGAAACAGGGGGAGAAGGAACACAAGAAGGGGGAGTGGGAGAGGGAATCCGATGCGGGGCTTGGTCCCAGGACCCGGGGATCAAGACCTGAGCCCAAGGCAGGTGCTTAACAACTGAGCCACCCAGGCGCCCCTAACTTTTGGGCTTTTAAAAATATATTTGCTTGCTTTCTATTTCATTGATTTGTGCTCCTATATTTATTGTTTCCTCCCTTCTCCTTAATTTGCTGTGTTATGTTTTTATGAAGAGTATTTTGGTTGGTTTGTTTAGCAGTCTGCAAACTTGGCTAGATATAAACTCCCAACTCTTTTCCCCCTCGGTGGGCTGCAACAGAATTCTTAGTTCAGTTGTTGACCTTAACTGGGCTGCTTGGCGTCTGCCTGATGCACACAGTTGGGGGATTAGTCAGTATCTTGAATAGACTTTATACACAAAATTAGGACCATCCGCCTATGGCTCTGTTCCTTCTGGAAATTGCTCTTTCACTTTATGGCTACTGGAGTCACCCCAAACTCTGCTGGTTCTTTGAGCCAATACGGCTGCAGGTTTTCTATCTGAGTTTTAGCTGTCTTACTTGGCTTGACTGGGGTCTGCCCTCAGATGAAACCGGTAAACAAAGGAAAACTCACTGGCGCTTCTTCCTTCTTCCAAGTGTAGGTTCAATTCCCCTCCAGTGTGGGCCTGCTTTTGGCTGCTCTCTGGTGCCTTCGGGCTGTTGTTTTTTTTTGTATTTGGTCAAGAGTTTAAAGTTGTTTTTAAAGTTGTTATCTGCAGGCGGGTTAATCCACTAGGAGCTAATCTGCCATTATCAGAAGCTGCAAACCCACAGTTTGTTCGTTTATAATCTCATTCCTCTCCCCGTCTCCGACCGTTCTGTTTGTAGGAGGCGATATGGCCAGATTTCTAGCGTCAGGAGCAAAACTGAAGTGCTTCTAAAACTCACAAACCGGATTACTTGGCCTCTGAATGGCTGAGCTTGCTATGTCAATATTCTTTCAAAAGAAGAACTCTCATTTCCTTCTGTTGTAGGAGCACCTAGCTAATGGAGGACTGAGTAATTCTGGGCAAAATTGGAAAGTCCATTTATTTTTTAAAAAGATTTTATTTATTTATTTGAGAGAGCGAGACCGAACGAAAGGGGGGGCAGAGGGAGAAGGAGAAGCAGATTCCTTGCTTAGCGGGGAGGCCGACACGGGGCTCGATCCCAGGACCCTGAGATCATGACTTGAACCAAAGGCAGACGCTTAACCGGCTGAGCCACCCAGGCGCCCCTGGGTGATTCTCTGTTGTGGTGAAAGGAGACCTTTTTTATGTCCATCGCATGGAACAGACACCACCTACCTCTAGAAGGAGAAAGGCCTTTTGGATGCCCTAACACAGGCCCTCGCTGCCCCAACCCCGTATGGATGTGGTGTGCTACGGTGGGTTTTGCTGTGGTGAACTAGGGACCAGGGTTGTGTGGTGTCACGTGGCGTGGTGTGTTGTGATCTGAGAGGAATCTGATGACTATGGCAGAGTCTTCCAGTAGTTACGCAGCCCCACGGGGATGCGGACCAAAGGGCATCAGAGAATGTTGATTGTCAAGATGAAGTACCAATGTGGTGGTTTCCTTATCTGCATTGGCTGCATCTCAGAAGAAAGCAAGTCTTCTGTGCCATCCTGCAGCTAGTCCGTGGGCTAACGTGGCAACCACAGTATTTTATGTCACAACAAAGTGTATAAACGCAGGGCCACACGCATCACCCATCCATCCCACTCATTCCATCCGTTATGGGGCAGAGTCAGGCACTGAACTGAAAATAAATTTTATCCGTTATTTTGCAGCTTTAAAAATGTTGAATATTTTACGTTTTCTGTTATAAAACCAATCACAACTCGCATGCCAGTTCCGATAAAAGACAAGCATGGTTTTAAAATATGTCCATGGTATCTGGGGTTTGTGGATGCCACAAATGGCCTGAATTTGTGTCCCCTCAAGGTTCATATGCTGAATTCTCACCTCCAAGGTGATGTTGTTAGGTGGGGTCTTTGGGAGGTGATTAGGTGATGAGTGTGGAGCCCCCATGAATGGGATGAGTGCTCTTATTAAAGGGACTCCACAGAGCTCCCTTGCCCTTTCCATGGTGAGAGGATAAAATGAGAATTCTACAACCCAGGGGGCGCCTGGGTGGCTCAGTTGGGTAGGCGGCTGCCTTCGGCTCAGGTCATGATCCTGGAGTCCCGGGATTAAGCCCCACATCTGACTCCCTGCTCAGCGGGGAGTCTGCTTCTCCCTCTGACCCTCCCCCCTCTTGTTCTCTCTCTCACTTTCTCTCTTTCAAATAAATGAATAAAATCTTTAAAAAAAAAAAAGAGGGGCGCCTGGGTGGCTCAGTCGTTAAGCGTCTGCCTTTGGCTCAGGTCATGATCCCAGGGTCCTGGGATCGAGTCCCACATTGGGCTCTCTGCTCGGCAAGAAGCCTGCTTCTCCCTCTCCCACTCCCCCTGCTTGTGTTCCCTCTCTCGCTGTGTCTCTGTCAAGTAAATAAGTAAAATCTTAAAAAAAAAAAAAAAAGAATTCTACAACCCAGAAGAGGGTCCTCACCCAGCTATAATGGCACCCTGATCTCAGCCTTCCAGTCTCCCAAACTATGAGAAATAAACATTTTTTATTTATAAGTCACCCAGTCTGTTGTATCTGATTATAGCAGCCAGGATGGACTATGACAGTGGACTTCAAGACTAATCACTCCATTACTCCAATATTCTGCCAGGGACTTCCAAGAGAGGCTAAACTTTTTCAAGGATCATAGGTCATGGACCTCTAATGATTTGTTTTATTTACATATTTTCATAACATGAAACTTTATGTTTCATGTGTTCTAGACGTTCTAGAACACATTCAGGAACTCTGAGTTAGAGAACAGGTTAGCCCCTCGCTGTTTGGTCTTAGTTCTCCTTTCCTCTGATAGAGCAGTTCTTGTTAAAAGCTGTCTTTGGGGGCGCCTGGGTGTCTCAGTTGGATAAGCATCCAACTCTTTGCTTTCGGCTCAGGTCATGATCTCAGGGTCATGAGATTGAGCCCCCTGGTGGACTCCACGCTCAGCAGAGTCTGCTTGAGATTCTCTCTCTCCTTCTCCCTCTGCCCCTCCCACCTCCGCTCTGGTGAGCCCTGAGCATTATTTATTCAATGAGCAGATTCACCGAAAGGGTAGTATTTTGTTTTGGTTTGGTTGGCTTTAGTTAAACAGCTCTAGATGTTTCTGAGGTAAATATTCTAAGTCTTTTGAGCAATTCTCTTTGAAAGAGAGCAAGTGTTAAGAGAAGGAAATCCAGGACCCCCTGGAAGACTGGGGCACAGAATGACAGCATGATTTACTGGAAGCTAGTCTGCAGCAGAGGGCATGGGAGGGCAGGGACAGGTGAGGAAAACAAAGGAGAGGTAGGGGAGGCAAGACGGGGAGAAGAGGACGAGAGAAAGCGGGGGGCGGGGCAGGAGGAGACACACACACACACACAGTGAGATTGATTTAACTTCTCAATGCTCTTTATTTGTCCACCTGCTTTGTTGCCATGGCAATCACCAACAGATGACAGGTGATGATGCTGAACGTGGAAAGAGCCATAGCCTTCCTAGTTGCCCCGCCTCTATGGTCACCCCCTCAATCCATTCTTCACATGGCCTCTAGAATGATGCCAAGGGCTGGTGAAGTCCATTCTCTGTCTTCATTCCTCATCTTCATTTCTCATCATATCCCCGCCACTGCCCCTTGGCCTTGAACTGTCCAAGTGCCAAACCTGATGGGGACTCGAGTATCAGCCATGTCAGGGTGCCCAGGAGTGAGAGTCAGTGTGATCTTTGCTTGCCCTTGAACTGCAGTCTGGGTTCCCAGTGGGCTCCCTGACCTCCCACATCTTTTTCCAAGGGACCTGGAGTCATGCTAACGGTTAGAGAGGGTGAGACCTTGCTCTTTAAGAAAGGAAGTCAGAGAGGAAATGCCTTTTGCTTTCGTTTCTTCCAGGCTGTCCTGAAGATCTTCAAGCAGGAATGTGTTCTCTGTCACTCACAGATGAAATTTCACACTGAGCCACATTGGTAACTAAAAGGAAAGTATGTTTCCTACTGCAAGGTGCTAGCTAAGCGCTCTACCAGGAACATTTAGAACATCAAGTTGTTGTCTACTTTCTGGAGAGCTTTCTCATCATGCTTATTCTGTGTTCATTATGTTTAAGTATACGCTGCTGGAAATGCTCCTCAGGAGAGTGGTCACCTCCATCTTGACCCTGTTCCTTCCTCCAGCCCACCTGGCCCCTCACATCACAGAACATTTCTGCTCTGCCGTCTGCTTCATTTCCGTGAAGGTGGCCTGGGCTTTTTCTTTTATGGTATCCAAGTCCATGTTCTGGAGATTCTGTAAATGCCCAAGAATAGAATCCTTGTCTTCTTCCTCTTCTTGATCTTCATCTACCATTTTCCGGAGATCTTCGGGCAAGTCTACATCGTCTCCAGCCATCTGGATTTGGTTCTCGTCCATTTCACTCTGTGCAAAACACAAATACAGAAGAGATAAACCACTCTCAAACAACCAAACCACCAAACAGATAGTAAAAGTAGCGGCAAAATCCTCTGTTGGAGATGAATGACGTGGATGGCGCACTCGGCTGTCTCTCTGTGCAGAGCCTGGAGGTCCTGGTTGACATGCCCCTCTTTCACTGCACCTCGGGCGGATCAGAACTTTCTACAAAGGTGGTTCTCAAAGTGTGGTGCCTGGGCCCAGCAGCATTAGACATCTAGGAACATGGTAGAAAGACAAATCCTTGGGCCCCACCCCAGACCAACTGAATCAGAAACTCCTGGGCGGAGCTCAGCACTATGGGTTTTAAAAAAAAAGAATCCATCCCCATCTTGCCTGCCAGCAAAGCTTGAGAATCACACTGTAGACTCCGCCTCAGGGCAGCTTTGCAAGCTTTGCCATCTACCGGTCCCAGCCCGTGACTCAGTGGCCCCCGCTGATCCCAACCTGGAGGGTGCAGTCTGGGCTCACAGGGGCCAACCGTGCTCAGTCACCATGGCAACTTCTGCTTGACCTTTGCCCCTTCCCTCCCTTCGACTAGACAGGGGCCCCTTGCGGGGTGCAGAATCATGTCCAGTTCAACCTTGCACGCCCCGCACCTGGAAGCAAGTCCGCACGGGCGCTTGTTTATTAAGTGACTCGTCGGGGGCAGGGCTGCTACCCAGCATCCTTCTGCGCTCCTCCCACCACAGTCTGCCCCTTACATATTTCACTTTGTGATCCCAAGAGTGTTCCAGAATTTCGTAGTGCATGCTGCCTGGTCTTAGACATTCCTTTATCCCTTTGGCTGCGGGGCTGAGAGAGAAGAATCTAAAGAAGTGGGATGGGCACCTGGGTGGCTCAGTCCCTTCAGTGTCTGACTCTTGATTTTGGCTCAGGTCATGACCTGATGATCTCAGGGTTGTGAAGATCGAGCCCCATATCGGGCTCCACACCCAGCTTAAGATCCTCTCTCTCCCTCTGCTCCTCCTTCCCCACTCCATTTCTAAAAAAACCTTTCTCTGGGAAAGGTAAGGGTAGTTTATATTCCCAGGTGGCTGCATCAGATGATTTTTGAGATCAGGTTGTAACAGGAGGCAAACAGCGCTCCAGGGGCCCAGAAGATTACAGAACGTCAGAAAAACAAAGGGTCGGAAAGATCTCAGCAGGCTTTGGGCATCACCCACCTCGATGTGCTGTGACCAAAGTGTGTGAAAACTCACGTAGAGATAAAGCGATCACTTAGTCTTAATCAGACCCTCAATGATTTGATTTTAGAAAGATCTTGACACCTGCTGAGTGCCCAGGTGGAGTTAAAGTCAACACCTACAGGAAAATATTAATTCCCCTTGCCTGGGTGCTGAGAAGAAATGGCTATCAACAAACATCGGTTGTCTCTGGGTCCAAAGAGCGCGTCAGAGTAAGGTGGACACTATTTTCTATCTGTAAAGTGGATCTCCCGGGCCTTCTCCAGCTCTAGGGCCGCGTGGCTCCCCCCAGAGTTCCTTCTTTTGGTTCTCTGGGCAGAAGGACAGCAAGCCTGGCTGCAGGGTCATGTAGTGGCAGGATTCCCATGCGGGGGGAGACGTACCCCTTTTGGGGGGTACGATCCTCACACACGCCCTCCCGGAAGGCCCCTGGGAAGGGCTACTCTCCACCGCAGCCTCCCAAGGGAGAGAAGCCTCTCCTTGCACTCGGCCAGGCCTTGGCCCCTCAAAGCGCTTAATGGATTAATTAGTTCCTCGTCAAACTCTTGTGGGGATTAATTAGTTAGTTAATCCGCAGGGGCTCCCAGCCAACCCTCCATCTCTCTATTTTTTATTTACCTACCCTAGAGGTTGCCTTTCTTGCTGATCATCCTCTGGGCAATTTTGCGGGGAGGAGAGGAAAGGCAGGTCATCAGCCTGGCAATTCTCAGTTCCTGTCGACCCAGGACATCTCCCTTCTCTTACGCACCCCGAAATAAATAATGATTTGAAAAGGCATTCCTGGGAATTCTGGCCCTCCCTCCCCGCCCCTCTGGTTGGAAATCAGATCTCTGTGGATGTCACCGGAGTCAAAACCAAAGGAGTAGCCTGGAGGGACAGGCAGCTAGAGGGGTGCTGGGCCAGCCAGCTGGAGCTCAGAGGGTTGGCCCGCTCACGAGGGCGATGCTCCCCTGCCTCCCCTTCACCCCGCGGGTCAGCATGCTGCCTCTGGGGAAGCTTTGGAACGGTTTCTCCTTCAAGGAGGAGTTTCAAGTTTACTTTCTCCTCATTCCACTTGCCTGGGGAAGGGAGAGCGGTGGGGTTCCACTTTGCCTTACAACTCACCGAGGGGCTCTTGATTGGCACTTTTACCAAAGTGTGTCTCAAAGTGGGGTCCCCCAGGCCAGCAGCATCGGCGTCTCCTGGGGCCTTGTTGGAAATACACATCCTCAGACCTCACCCCGACCTGCTGACTCAGAAGCTGGGAGGGTGGGCCCAGCAATCTTGGACTTAGCGAGCCCTCCTGGTGATTCTGGTGCACACTATAGTTTAAGAACCCCGGCTCCCCTTTCCTTGAAGACAGGACTGTAGCTGACTCATCTGCAAGGCTCCGAACCCAGCAGAGTGTCTGGCACGCAGACACAGACAGTAAACTCTTACTGAATGATTCTATGAGCCTGTCGTCAGGGACTGCAACAGCCTTCCCAATCCTTAAATGTGCAGGTCTGCTTTGCTGTAAAGAGCTCTATTGTCGTAGCTACTGACTTACTTGCCACTGCCGGTGGACCAGCGCCCTGGGAGTCCAGTGTCGGCTTGAGAATCATGGCCTGAGTGCGAAGGTTGCCGCCACCACTTACACGCTGTGTGACCTTGGACACCTTACACAACCTCTCTGAGCCTTATTTCCTTACCTATAAATTGGGATTCTATTATTAGCCTTAGAGTTGTGAAGGATTAATTAGATGACACCTGCATTATTTGGAGTACATTAAGCAGTCAATCCCCAGTGGCTGCTCAGAAGTAGAATAACCCTCAGTGGTGGGCTGGGGATTTGCGCTGGATAATCATGACTCCTGCACATGGTGGTCAGCCTGATCAAGAGGCCTTGCTCTCTGTGTACCTTCACCTCTGGCCTAGAAACGGCCCCCGATTTCACTCCAGAATCACGTTCCTGGCAGGCTGGGCCTGTTCATTTCCTTTTCGGCACTAGATCCTCAATTCTGGGAGACATCTACCAGGCCTCCCTTACCCTTTGTCATCCCACTTCCATGTTTGTGGGACCCAGACGACGGCCCAGGTTCATGACCAGCCCTCTTCCCCACCCCACCCCCCACCCCCGGGTCTGTCCCTCCCTGGGAACCTTATGTATACAGACCCCCTGCCCGCCTCCTGAGGCTTAGCAGGACTCACTGAACTCGCAGGGGCACCGGCCCGGTGAAGAGGCCTGAGCAGTCTCAGAATACATTTAGGCAGGGAATTCGGGGCCCTGGGCAGCCAGAGTGTGGTCTAGAAGAGGGTCGTAGGCTCTGTGCAGGCCTGTCCCTTTGGCCCTGTAGACTTTTCACGCCCACGTGAAGGAATGCGGCCCAGGACAGAGGGGAGCCTTCTAAAGCACAGGGCCCAAGGCAAGTGGCTCCAGCTGTCCAGTCTAAAGGCAGTATTCAGTGTCGTCATTGGCTATGGCCAGAGTCCTACAGTCACCCTCCTTCTAGAAGGACAATGCCACTGACCGTCCATCAGCAGCACCATTGCTTCAGATGAGGACCTAGCACTGGAACCCATTTCCCTGGGCTGCAACTTGTGCTGTGGGTCCCTTCGACTAAGGGCAGGACAACCAGACAGGGCCAGTGAGCAGCTAGAGGACGAAGTGAAGCTCTTTGGGACCAAACCTGGGCCCCAGCCTCATTAGCACTGGGTCCTAAGCATGTGAGCTGGCCCCAGACCCAGGACAGGCCAAGGGCGAGGGTCCTGTTTGTAAAAAGGGGTCTGGGCTTTTTACAGCCTTCTGCGGCTGACTCAGACCGTTCCCCCGCGGAGGCGGCATGCGGCAGTCAAAGACCCGGGTTCGAGTCCTGGCTTTGTCATTTGGCCTCTGCATGACCTTTGTTTGGCAAGTCACCTTACGCTTCCGATGCCCAGTGGGAGGATTCCCAAGCAGATGGAAGGAGACATGCTCTCAGATGGTCTTGTAGGCTTCTAAGCCCTGGACAAGCGTGGCTGTGGTTATTCATATTTTTGAGAAACAAAGGGCAGATCGCTGTTACCATCCCTGCTCAAAGGGTCCCTGCGATTAAAACGGTACAGACAGTGACACAGAGCGTGGGAGAGTATTGGCCCTTGAGAGAAAGATCCAGGATGGAGCAAGCCACGAAGAAGAATCAATGAAGTGTAGACGGTGGCCCGTGCGAAGCCTCGTCCCCTGGCCTCCCCAACCTCCCTGCCCGCGGGACCTTGTCTGCAATCCACACAGCGAACGTCTCGAGCACACTTTCTGCTGCCCACTCCCACTGACAAGTCAGGTAGGGGAGACCAGGGATGTTTGGACACGGTCCACACATCAAGGAAGGCAGTATGCCTCAGCACACCCCCAGATTCGAGTGCGGTTACAGACAACCTGACTCAGCTCCAGGGAGGCAGAGAGGCTTAGCCCTGGGGAGCGCAGTGTAAATGAAGGGAGGCGAGAATGAGGGAGGGAGGAGGTGAGCCTGCATATAGTTAGGGGCCCCGACAGCTGCCCTTTATTCCTAGAGGCTCAGTCTCAGAGGTCTTCTCGTTTCTAGAAATCTTATCAATTTGGGATATTGTTTAATGCAGTTAAGAGCTAATTATTTTTATGCCGGCTGACCAGAATCAGTTTTAATCTCTTGGTTTTTAACCAGATTTATAATCTTCATTGCCAGCGCTGAATGCCCCATTATTTAAATAGCCCCGCACCCTGCTCTGGTTATTCCTTGTGACTGATTTCTGACCTTTCACTGAAGAGTAAGCACAACCCTGGATTCCCACGGTCTGAGCCCTAGATTTTGACAAACTGGCCTTCATGTTGTACCCACCTCGAGATAGGCTGTAAAACGATCATATCTCAGACGGCTATTTTGTCAAAAAGCTCAGCATTCACCACTTGTTAGGGTCCGAGTCAATCAACCTTGCTGTGCTACAAATACCAGCTTGCTGGATTCTAGGCAGATTTTATTTGGGTTTTGGTTTGTTTATTTAGTTTTGGTCTACATGATACCAAACAGCTAGATTAACGGATTTCTTTGACTCTGGCGCATTGATCTAACATCAGATGTTTCCCTATTTGAGAGGACAAACCACTTCTCACTCTCCTCTGTATGAGTAGGGGGCTGCACTGGCTTCTAGGGAGGGTGACAGCCACCCCTGGTTCCTGTCCCGCAAGAACCTATGAGACGTGGAGGGGGAGAGATAAAAGAACACAGCCAGTCGGGGCGCCTGGGTGGCTCAGTCGTTAAGTGTCTGCTTTCAGCTCAGGTCATGATCCCGGGGTCCCGGGATCCAGTCCTGCATCAGGCTCCCTGCTCAGTGGGAAGCCTGCTTCTCCCTCTCCCACTCCCCCTGCTTGTGCTCTCTCTCTCACTATGTCTCTATCTGTCAAATTAATAAAATCTTAAAAAAAAAAAAAAGAACACAGCCAGTCTACCCCCCACCCCCCGCCGCCCCGCCAGCAGGTAAAAGAGAGCATGGCCTGCTTTGCCAAAGGTAAAGGGGTATTGAGGCCAGAGTAGGAGCGAGGCAAGCTCCGATGGTCTGTGGCAGGGGCCCAGGCAATAGAATTTTTTAAAAGCTTTCCAAGTGATTCTAGAGCTGAGCAGTGCGGAGGCCCTCGTCTGGGGCTTGCTACCAGCAATGTCTGCTACACCACCCCGTTCTCCCCCCATCAGCTACTTGGACAGAGGGTGTGGATCTGACTTCTTCGGTTGAGAGCGTGCACATGCACAGGACCCAGGAGGAGTGAGGATCTCTAGATACCAGCTGTGTACATCTCCCACTTCTTTCCTTCGCAAAGGCATGGCAGAGGGGCTCGAGAAGCCCGTGGAGGTCACGATCCAAGCCTCTCGTTTTCCAGAGGAGGAAGCCGGGGTCCTGAGACTTGCGTAGCTGTCATTCAGCTTGTTTGGGGGTGAGCAGCCCGCACCGCCACTGGGGCTAGCAGGAGAATGTGGCCAGTGGGGTCCGATCGGCTTGGGGTCCTATCCGGCCTTGACATTTACAGGCGGCGTGACCTTGGGAAGCCCCTCCTCCTCTCTCCCTCCCAGCCAGTGTCCTTATCTGTGAAGGAGAAATAATACCGACCTACCTTACGCGGCGGTCGTGAGGACTCGGTGAGATTGCCCGCGTGGCTGAGGACCACCGCCCCGGCGTCCCGGCGTCCCGGGGCTCTCTCTCCCCTTCCCCAGGTCCCCTCAGGACATCCAGTGCATGGCTCTTTCAGGGGCAGGAGTAGAAGGAGCAAACTGAACTGGGACAGGACGGCGGGGAGAAGGAAGGGAAGGCCCCTGACGGGCCCCCGCTGGCCTCCAGCTCTGCCACCAGAAACAGCTGCTCCAGAGCAGGAGGTTCCAGGGTCTGGGACCCTGCTGGGTGGCCCAAGAGCTCCGCATCTGAAGGAGGCCGGCAAAGAAACGTCCACAGAATCAGATCTTTTTTCAAGAGGCAACTTTTAAATTCTGTTCTAAGGGAGCTTTCAATGTGACACGTTTAAAGACAACCTCACTGGTAGATTTTCTTCTATCTTCCTCTTTATTCAACATGAATGATGCCCCTAATACAGCAGACAAACACCAGGTGTAACTAAATCATATAGCTCGGCAGGGGGCACAACATCATTTTTCAATGACTAACCTAGATTGACAATTCCGGTAATAGGATTAGGGTTCATTGTGGAACTGTTTTCTCTTATTAATTTGGCTTGACTTACATATACATTTTGAATTGGCTAGGGAGAGGGGCACATTTGTTTTTAGAAAGAATCTTGTGGCTTGACTTAAAACGTATTACTTCCTCTATTTGAAGAAATACGACATTTTAGTTATGCTATAAAATCACCTTCGGACTTCACGTACACAGTTGTAACGTCTAATCCAGACTTGGTCTCTCTCTGAAAATTTATTTTAACATAACTCTCACAGCAGATAAATTCTTTCTGCTGTTTTTGATACTTTGCTCTTTGGGTGTTTTTTTTTTTTTTTCTTTTTCTTTTCCTAGTAACATCCAACATTCAGCAACCGTTTTGTGTGTGTGTGTGGACACACATGCGTGCACACTTTCTAGATGTCAGGCCCTGTGCAAGTCACCGAAGACAATGATGAACACCTCAGCCCCTTTGTTAAAGAGCACAGATCCAGCAGGCAAGAATATTCACGGTGGTCAGATAACATGAGACATGCACTCCGGGATTATGGGAGCATGAAGGGCGGTGGGAAGAAGAGGGTCACAGAAGGTTCTGTAAGAAGTGGCACTAGACCAAAGTCTTCCGGGAAGAAAAGGGGCCACGGAGAGCAGAATGTAGGGAGCAAAGCAGGAGGAAGGTCCAGTCCAAGCAGGGAGTAGCAAGAGATGAGACTGGAAAGATAGGAGCCACATCACGGCTTTATTCTCAGAAGTTATGATCAGCCTTTTTGTTTTGTTTTGTTTTTAAACAGGGGATAAACAGGATCAGATTTGCACTTTGGAAACCTCACTCTGCAATTTTGAGGGGAGCAAGACTCAAGTGGAAAAGCCACTGATGAGCTGTTGTGGTAAGATGAGTCCTGCACTTGGGGATGAGTTGAGAATTATGTAGGAGGTGACATGAGGGTGACTTGATGATTTACTGGGTGTGAGGCTGGAGGAGGAGGGAAGAGTCAAGGGTGACTTCCGGCCGCCAGCCTTGGCAGGGTGGGGACAGGCTGGGGTGGGGGTGGGCATCCCTGGAAATGGGGCCTACAGGAGGAGCAGGTTTTGGGGGAAACGAGCCAGTCTGTTCTGCCCAAGAAGAGGCAGATGCAGCAGGAACCATAGGGAGATTACGGGGGCTGCGGGTGTAGGTCTGAGAGTCATCCACACGTGTGTGGCAGCTGAGAGTGACAGCACGATGCCCTCCCTCCCCCACCCAAGGGCAGAGTGTGCAGATTCAGTGGGAAAAAGAGCAGGCCTGCAATATTCCAAAATCTGGGGGCAGCACACGGGGAGGGTAGGCCATGAAGGAGACACAGGAGGAACAGTTCCGGGCAAATGAGACCCAGAAGCCGAGGAGAGAGAGAGGGCTTCAGGAGGAGGTGACGGTCACGACGGTCACGGTGTTGAGCAGGACTACCCAGCATTGGAAGGAGGTAGGCGTCAGTGGGGCAGTAATGGGAGCCGGTCACTTTGGGAAGGTACCTAGAAAAGCATGTCTACTCCGAAAGTGCTATCTGCTTGTTCTCGTGGGGAGACATTTGACCTTCTTTATAAAGGAGAGACACGGAGAGGAAACGGGGAGGACACAGGGCAGGGGCTGATCAGCGGAGCCAGACCCAATCCTAACGTGAGCATCATGGATTCCCTTAGGTGCCTTGAGTCCTCCGGGTACCTGCGACTCCAAAGCCAGAGGAAATCCACACCGCGTGGACATGCGCACAGTTTCCCAGATCCTTCCTTATTGGACTCCTTATGTGATTACTGCAATTAAAAGGGGTCATCCAAAGACACGGGTATAATAAATAGTGTTGTCATAAACAGTGAAGGATGAACTGGGAGAGGAGGCTTTTACTGTTCCCTAGAGGGCTGGGCCCAAATCGCTCCTTTCCCGAGTCCAGATTTCCTTTCCCCGGTCAGCAATCAGTGAAACTCTTTCACGGGGAACACCAGCCAAATAATTTCTTTAGAAAGTACAGTTCTAATTCCAAAATGTGACATAGTTATCCTCATTAGACCTGACAGCTCCCGGGAAGACATTTTCCTCAAATCTGCTCTCCGTTGGGCCTCGGTAAGGGGAAGGGCCCAGAACCGCCTCCTGCTGGTTGTGTGGCTGCCGGTGACCCCGGGGAATTGTGAATGAGGCACCCAGGGGGTCATCCCTCGTTAGCTGGAGGACACGGTGAATGTGTCCAACTCCCCGTGGACTGCTAATACCATTAGTACAGCTGCTTACCCAATAGGCACTTGATAAGACAACAGAGGGCTTAGAAGTCTGCAAACCTTGAGGGGAGGGAAAGGTGGTTATGAGGAGCCCAAGGAAGGGCCTGGTGACCCTTTGCTTTCTGCCCAGCACTGTTTTCTTGTTAGACAGTTGTGTTCGTTCTCGAGTCTACCATCCTGGATGGAGATACAGTTGAGAGAGGGTGTAGGGACAGTGGGGCATAGAGAGTGCTGGGTGAAGAATCAGGAGGCTGGAGGCCCTGTTGGCACAGTAAGCTTTGTGACCTTGGGCAAGTCCCTTGATTTCAATGAGTTTTATGATTATGCATTGATGTGCTTTTTTATGTCTATAAAAAATAAGTTTAATAAAAATAGAAAGACCATTCAGACAAGGGGAGCCAAAGCCCGGGGGCAGCCCAGGAACCCACACCTGCCCCAGAAGGAGAGCTTGGACAGTTGGAAGGAGGGGCAGTGGGCATGCTCCTCAGATGACCCCGCCCATTAGCCAATGTTGAGGCTAATTGTTAATGACAATATGATTTGTCCTACCAGTGTCTTTTGATGACCTTTTTTAATAGTCGCCATGCCTTACATATATCCTCAGGACTTATTTATCTTACACCTGGAAGTTTGTCCCCTTTGGCCCCCTTCACCCTTTTCACCCTCCCCACCCACCCCCACCTCTGGCAACCACTAGTCTCTTCTCTGTGTCTGACTACTTCTTCTTTTTAAGATTCCACATACAAGTGAGATCATACAGTATTGTCTTTCTTTGTCTGACTTATTTCACTTAGGATGATACCCTCAAGGTCTATGTTGTTGCAAATGGCAAGATTTCCTTTTTTTATGGTTCAATGATACACACACACACACACACACACGCACACACACACAACCCAGGATGGCCATTTTCAAAGGCAGCAATCAAATAAGTAATCTTATAAATAAGTGAAGTAATCCAGATGCCAAGCCCCACGAAGAGGATATATGTAATGATTTGGGAATCTGTTGCCCCATCTCCGGCCTCACAGTTCCTCTGTCAGCACCCCCAGCCCCCACTCTAGGGGTGTAGCTCTGGCTGCCGGCCCCTCATTCCTTTCTCTGGGGTCTCTGGACTTACGGCCATGGCCTTGAACTTTCCCAATCACAGCGAGGCCCCTGGGCACAGCCTGACCTTCCAGGGCCTCCTTGCTCCTTAAGGGAGCATCGAGGAGATGAAGACCTACGGGTTCAAGTCCCATTGTGGTTTTCGGAAGGCCTTCTAGGGATTCCACTGTGAGGAGTCCTTCTGTATAATCAAAGAAACCCCTAAGAGTTACATACAGGTCCGTGTAGCCAGCAGCATGGGCCCCTCCAGGTAAGCTGGTTTGGTACAGTACGAGAATCAAAGCATGGCTTTCAAGGCCCAGGGAAAGACTGTCCCCATAGTGGTCATTTCCCCAAAGTCATCCCCTCTTGGGGCCGAATATTCCAATGCCTTCCCTGGTCCTCAATTACTGGCGTTTCAAAATCTCCCTCCATCCTGCTCGCTGTGGAGACAGCTCACCCCGGTTTGCTTTCTAGCTCTCCGTCCTGGCACAGCATGGGAGGGTCCTGCTGCTCTGACGCTCCCCTCCCGGCCTGTCCCCACCCGGCCCTCGCAGGCGCGGCCACCTCCTGTTGGCGACAGCCGCTACTAGGAGGGCCCTCCAGATCTTTCCCGCGTCGCCGGCACGGCAGCTGCTTTACAATACAATGCACAATCTGGTCCTTAGCAGCAAACGAATAGACTTCCAAAAAAAAAAAAAGAAAAAAGATCACGTCCAGACATTTCTTTCTGTTCCCGCCATCACCGTCCGGGCTGCAACCCCCAGGCCCCACGGAAGAGCTGAGAACCGCGGCGCGCCCGTTACTTCCCTGCGGCTGCCGTGCGCGTCTAGGGACAGCAGGGGGCGCGAGGGAGCCGATCCTGTCCCTGCCCCGCGGGCTGCACACAGAAGCCCGGGCAGGAGTGGGGGCTGCTCTTGGCCTGGGAAATGCGTCTGTCCCCCAGTGCAACCTTCTGGGCCTGGGGGCTTTGAAGGCCCGCTGTGCCCAGAGCCTAGACGAGGCGGGTGGGAGGGGAGGAGAACACCTGTAACAGCCCTGGGAGGCAGAGGGGTTGCCCAAGGGCGGGGCTGGACTTCACGGGCAAGGTGCTGCGGTGCGGCTGGGCCCTTAGCCACATCTGGTGAGAAGTAGACAGAGTGGAATGGGAGCCCGCTGGTCTTTTTTTTATGATATACTTTCTATTAATAACCATTTTGTGGATCGTGTAATTGGGTTAGAATTTCCCTAATTTGTACGTGCTGTATGAAAAGCGGGTATTTGTATCTGTTAGTATTTTTACCATTCACACCACAGGCCAATCCTGGAAGCACCGTGTAGAATCAATCCATTTTTACAAAATGCAGCCATGATGTAAAAGGACGCCTGGGAGGCCTCTGCCTGAAAGCCAACTGCAGTGACGGATCAAGGGCAGAACGCTTTCAAGTGATACTCTCATCTGTCTACTTGGCTTGTGTTTGGGAAGTTCGCAGCGGCTCCCAGGGCTGGGGCGAAGCTGGCAGACCACCCCGGAGCGGGAGAAGCCACGTGCCTGCTGGGTTTTGGAGTGGGATTCTGCACCACGTCACTGAAATCCCCAGCCGTACAGGTGGTCCCCAAAGTCTTCCTGCAGGCTGAAGCCACAAAGAGCTCAAAACTGGACTCAAACTTTTGGGACACCTTGAACACTGAGTAGAAATTGCAGAGACCTCGGGGCCATAGGGAGCAGCGTTCAAATCCTTTTGTGAAGAAGTCCCTCTTTTTCGTGGTTGAGAAGCTTACGTTCCCATCCTGGTTCTATCAGTCAGTAGCTGTGCGTTTTTGCAAAGCTCCCTAACCCTTCAGGCTGCAGTTTCCTCGTGTCTAAAAAGAGGCAGTGGCGTTAGGTTCTTAGATGAACTCAAAGTTCTTTTTCAGGGTCCAAGAAAAACTCAGGTGAGGTCTCACATGCATTAGGCATTTGAAGCAGCTATGGGGAAAGGGGCTGATGAGCACTGGGAAATCATGCAATGAGAGATCCTGGGCCCCACTGTCAACAATTGGTTGACTTTTTCACGCTCCCTCCACCGCACCCCCAGCTGGCTTTAGGGAGACTTAGCCTATGCAGACATAGTCCCTGTCCCTCCCTTGGGCCTGATCATCTCCGGGGAGGATCTGAATGTGCACATTTGGTGGCTATAATTCTTTCCTCTTTTTATAGCTTCTGTTGGAAAGGCTCTAGTCCCAAAGGATAGCTTGACTCCGAAATTTGGGTTCTTTTTTCTTTGAAGACCATCAAAGCCCTGCTGCTGAGCCTTGAGGGGTTCACCCCTGAGGTTCTGGAAAAGAGCAAGATGTGGGGCCCTCATTACGAAGAAAATAAAAGCTCATGTTCTCGACCTCGAGTTGTTGCCTTGTTGACACAGATCGGTGTGTTTACTCCAGGTCTTCGAGACCCCTGGCTGTTATTATGAAGAAAGAAGACTTCTGGGCATAGACAGAACCACGGGAAAAATAAGAATTGTCATCTACTGAGCTCCATCAGTCAGGCCCTGTACTAGGTTCTTTACATTATGGTACCTCAGACAAAGACTTGGTGACGCCGCTGTCTCTGTTTTACAGACGAGGAAACTGAGGCTCAGATATATTAAAGAGCCATCTGAGGTTGCAGCAGAATTGAAACCCAGTTCTCCTAAAGACAGCTGGACCCATCCCAGGATGCTTTGGGGAATCCACCAGACGATGGGAGTGGAAGGGACTGTGTTCCCAAGTGGCCAATGGGAAAAAGCATTAAACCAGAATAAGGGAGGCAAAAAGCAAAGCCCTTCTTTTCAAAATTCATGGGTCGCAGTGAAAATGTTTAACCTTCACTGTGAGTTTTCCTCTCCTCTCTGAGACCAGAACCCGGGTCCTGGGGCATCTTAGGGAGGGGAGGCTCTCCCACAGGTTGGGGCTATTGAACTCTTTGGTGACTTCAGCACTGGGTGGGGCTGTGTCCCTTTGTTTAGTGCTGGTAGCTTCTGAAGTCCGTAGGGGACCCACAGGACGAGAGCTTCTGAGCCCCACCGTCACATATCAACACCTCCTCTTCCCCTCGGTAAACCAGCTGCCTGACCAGAGCCTACAGGTGTTCGTTCTCTCCGCCAGCACCGAGATGGATCGATGGATGATGCCAGGGGATGGCCATCGCCACAACAGTGTCTCCATAAAGAAGGAGCCGATTGCTCTTTTGAAATACAGGCAAAGTATAGGGGGAGTTAAGACCCTGGGTTCTGCCCTTCCTGGCCTTTGGCAGGAGGGACTTACTTTCTCTCGCTTCTGCTTCCTCTACCATCAAGCGGAGGTGATGATAGAATACCTGAGAGGGCTGTTGGGAAGGATTCAAGGAATTGCTACGTCCGAAGCCGTTCGAACAGTGCCTGGTGCGTGATACTAAATGCCAGCTATGATGATTTCCTCCCTGTGTAGTTACACATAGAAGTTCTAGGGGCTTTACAGAAATGTACATTAAACTGTCACTTACAGGTATTAACTCCATTTTGTTGAGAGAAAATGCAAGTTCATAGAGGTTAAATGACTGGACTCTAGTTTTTATGAACTAGTTCAATGTTCTTTTCACTACATCAAATGCCTCAATTAAGATTAAGACAAATATACGTGTGTGTATATGTGTGTGCATGTGGTGTGTGTGTGTATTCTTAAGTGTGACCCTTTGCTGATAATCAAACATTCCCCGTTTTCTATTATTTAAGAAATTAAATAGGATGTTTACTGTATTAAGAGCGTCTCACCTTCGGGAGTCTGTACTTTTCTCTGAGATGAACTCTGAGGCATGCCCTCTCTGCCTTTTTTTGTGTAAATGCAGCATCTCTTTCCATCCTAAAAGTAAAAGAATAGAATAAGGGATCAAAGGACTTAGAGGGTAGAGGACATTCCAGTCCCTGCACAGAGGAGCCGGACACTGGGATAAAGCTTCCTACGTCCCCAGACACCTGCCTCTCTTTCCGTCATTCTCCTGTCATGACTCAAGGCAGACCCCTAAATCCCAGAGACGGCTTGGTTCTGGGAATCTCCTTAGGATGCAGCCCAGGGAGGGGCAGAGTGACTATTCCTAGTATATAGTTGACCTCCCAGGGTTGCTCTAAATAGAACCTGGGGCCACAAACATCAGAATCCCAGGGGATAATACCCAGCTGGGTAAGAATGCAGCTTCCTGGGTGTGATCTCAGACTGACTCATCTGAACCCCTGGGGGCGGATGAACGGAAGCTATGTTTTTAACAAGTTTCCTGAATGATTCTTAGTGAAGTGAAAACAGGGTCAGAGCATCCAGGGCTGGGGGGTCCTTTAGAGGCACATGGTATTTAGGGATGTAGAGAAAGCTGTTTCCATTCATTGTCACCCCCTCCGGGCCCCAATTTTGGTACAGCGTTCCGTTCCCTGTTTGGAAGGAGGCACCCCCAAACGGGGTAGGGTAGATTTCCATAATGCTCTGGGGATGACCTAATTGGACTCAGGGTTAGGCTGGGTTGAAATGGACTCCCCTGCTCACAGTGACCGAGGCAGGAGCAGACAACCTTTGGGGCAGGTGCATTACGGGGGCCTCCATTTATACACACGGCCCTGCCCTCTGGCTGTACCAGACTGGCCCCAGCTGGGTACATGAAATCCTTTCTCTGAGAGTTTGGGACCGGGACCGAGAAAGACAGACATTCACTGGGAAAGGTGGACTTGAAGGCTGTGGGCTGCCATGTTCCCCAGGCCACGGGGTCAGGGTGGCACGGTGAGGAGCGGTGACAGCTGAGAGGCAGGAACAAAAAGCAGCCATACTGGGGACAGGAGTGACGGCAAGAGCCAAGAAGGAGCTCACGGCTGGCTTGCCACATTATTCTGGTTCCTAGGTTAGGCCCCTGTGAGGCCTGGTGGGGTTTCTTTTCTTTTTTTTTTAATACTTAAATTATTTATTTATTTATTTATTTATTTATTAAAGATTTTATTTATTTATTTGACAGAGAGAGAGAGACAGTGAGAGCAGGAACACAAGCAGGGGGAGTGGGAGAGGGAGAAACAGGCTTTCCGCAGAGCAGGGAGCCTGATGTGGGGCTCAATCCCAGGCCCCCGGGATTATGACCTGAGCCAAAGGCAGACTCTTAATGACTGAGCCACCCAGGCACCCCAAATTATTTATTTATGGAGAGAGAGTGTGAGCCGGTGGTGGGGAGGGGCAGAGAGAGAATCTCAAGCAAATGGAGCCTGACACAGGGCTAGATCTCACGACCCTGAGATTAGGACCTGAACCAAAATCAAGAGCCGGACCCTTAAACGACTGAGCCACTCCCAGGTGTCCGGCCTGGTGGGGTTTCTGCTGAGGGGTTTCGTGAAGCATCGTTGCATGAAGGATTATTTGCATTAAAATAAATTCCATTTTCATTTTTCAGGTGGCTAAATTGGTTTCTATTTCTTAACTTCACGGTTTGAAATCCTCTTCACCACCACACAGAAGGCTGCCTGAAGGAGGGGCTGATCTGAAGCGAGCAGATTAAACTACTGTGCCCGGGGCCCTGAGCACAGGCCCCCCCCCACCCCCACCCCCGCCGCCAAGGTCAGGCCCAGAATAAGCACCAGATAACACTGGCCCATCTTCTGGATTTGGAGAGCGAAACAGAGTAAGTGACTTGCCTAAGAGATCAGTGACCCAGGGCTTAGGCAGAAGCAGATCTTTTCTCCCCAGTATTTTACTACGAAAAATTTTAAACATACAGAAAAGTTGCAAGAATTTTACAGTGAAACCCACATACTCAACATCTAGATTCTACAATTAGCATCTTACTATACATGTTTTATCACATACCTTTCTCTCTATGCATTCATTTATCCGTCTTATCTTTTGAAGCATTTCAGAGTTGTAGACACCAATACTCTTTCCCCCAAACACTTCAACACGAATGCCATTCGCTACAGAGACGTACTTGTTTGCGGTTCTTTTTTTTTCTTTTGAAGTAAAATCTGTGTACAATTCAACGCACAGAGCTTCCATGTACTGTGCTGCTTAATTTTATGTGGTGACTTGACTGGGACGCAGGGTGCCCAGATTAAACATGATTTCTGGGTGTGTCTGGGAGGGTGTTTCCAAATGAGATTAGCCCTTGAATCAATGGACTGAATAAAGCAGATTGCCCTCCTGGTGTGGGTGGGCAGCATCCAATCCATTGAGGTCTTGACTAAAAAGAAAAGGCAGAGAGGAAGGGGGAATTCTCTCTTTGCCTGTCTGCTGGAGCTGAGATCTCAATCTTCAGCCCTTGGCTAGGACTTACACCATCAGCCTTCTGGTTGAGAAAGACACCAGCAACTTTCCTGGGCCTCCAGCTTGCAGACAGCAGATAGTGGGACTTCTCAGCCTCCGTAATCACATGAGCCAATCCTTATAATCAATCTCCTGTACACGTATATACACATACACATACGCATATGTCTTTCTCCTATTGGTTCCATTTCTGTGTGTAACCCAAACCCCTATTAAGATAACGAAAAACGTTACTATCACCTGAGAAATTTCTCTCATCTCCATGCCCAGTTAACACCTGCTTCCCAGTCACTGTCCTTTATCCTCCAGAGATTGGTTGTGACTGTTCTAGAACTTTCTATAAATGGAACCATAACCTACACATTCTTTTGTATAAGTCTTCTTTTACTCAGCATAAAAAAACTTTTGAGATTTATCCAGGTGGTGTTAATTTTCAGTGGTTTGTTCCTTTTTATTATTACTGAGTGCATTGTCCTGTATGAATATGTCATGCTTGTTTATTCATTCTCCCGTGGGTGGACTTGGACTATTTCCCATTCAGGGCCACTGTCAATGAAGTTGCTATGAATACTTTTGTCTAAGTCTTTTTGTGGACATACATGTTCAGTTCTCTGCGGTAAATATCTAGGCATGGCACCACTGAGTTGCAGGGTAATTTGGTTGAGTGAGTTTAGTTTTATAAGAAACAGCCTGACTTCTTCCCAAGTGGCTGTACCATCTGATGTCTCATCAAATGGAAAAAAATTCTTAAGTTGTTCCACATTTTGGCCAACATTTGGTATTATGTCTTTTTAATTTTAGCCATTCTGGTGTGTGTAGTGGTACCTTAGTCTGATTTTAATGTTCATTTCCATGATGACTAATAATATCAGATGGGTTTTTTCATGTACTAATTGGCCGGCCGTTTGTGTATCTTTATGAAGTACTTGTTCAACGCTTTTTGCCCTTTTTTTTTTTTTTGCTTTTATTATTGAGCTGTAGAAATTCTGTATATATTCTAGATCCCAGTCCTTTGTCAGGCATGTTTTGCGAATATTTTCTTTCAGTCTGTGACCTGCCTATAAGTATTCTCTCTCTCTCTCTCTTTTTTTTTGTCAGAGAGAGACACAGAGAGAGAGCATAAGCAGGGGGAATGGCAGGCAGAGGGAGAAGCAGGCTCCCCACTGAGCAGGGAGCCCAATGCAGGACTTGATCCCAGGACCCTGGGACCATGACCTGAGCCGAAGGCAGACCCTTAACTGACTGAGCCACCCAGGTGCCCCGTAAGTATTCTCTTAATGGTGTCTTTTGACGTACAAGAATTTTCAACTTTGATAAAGTCTACATTATTTTAAAATTTTATCGTTATTGCTTTCAGAGTCATGTTTAAGAAATCTTTGCCTACTTTCAAGTTGCAAAGATTTTTTTTTCTATGCTTTATAATTTTAGCTTTTATGTTCAGTTCTGTGATGCATATCAAAGTTCAAGTAACAGGGATGCCTGGGTGGCTCAGATGGTTGGGCGTCTGCCTTCGGCTCAGGTCATGATCCCGGGGTCCTGGGATCGAGTCCTGCATCGGGCTCCCTTGCTCCTTGGGAGCCTGCTTCTCCCTCTGCCCCCCTCTCTCTCTCTCTCTGTCTCTCATGAATAAATAAAATCTTAAAAAAAAAAGTTCAAATAACAAATGGTATGATAGCAGTTATTGTACCATAACTAAGGTAAAGGGACATTTTACTATTATTGAGAAAAATGGAGGGATCAAAGGACTGTTGTTGCATTCTAGGTGATGAAGCTATTGAAAACTCAAGCAACAAACTGGAAGTCATGCCTCTTGCCAGAAGCAGGCTGATCCCATTGCCCTGCTACTATTTCTTAAATTGGGTGACTACATAAATTGATAACATTCACACACACCCACACCCCACCCCCCCGCCAACACACACACAGCCAAGTAGTTGGCAAATAACCCAATCCACTGATTGACCACACCATTTGGGCATTCTGGCCTTTGATCTATCCAGATATAAACTCAGGGAAAATTAGGACATTAGTTAATCAAACAGATGCCGTATCTGTGAGCAGATGTATTGCTTGGACCTCTTATATGATATTTTACACAATCAGATGTATAGTCTAAATTTCTGGCCAGTTTCTTTTTATTCGCTCACTTGAGCTGAGAACATTTGGTGCTATCATTCTGCTTCTGTTTCCTCACTATACTTGTTTTTTGTTTGTTTGTTTACAAGCCCTAGGAGAAACTAGCTTATATGCAAGGGATGCTGTTTCTTTTGCCTGTGTTTTATTTTAGCACCAACATCATGTGTGCAGTTGTATTTATTTTTTAAACTGACTTTAATTGACTGCAGAGCCAAGTGTAATACATTCTAGGTAGTTTATAAGCTACAATTTCTTTCAGAGAAAATACAATAGACAAAGTTTCCATTAAATGTAAGCCTTTGTACTTTCTTAGTTTCCTCCAGGTCATCAACCTTTCACTTATAATCATCTTAGCAATAGGACTTAGGCCACTCTTATGTAATTGATCATTAGCAAAAGAGCCATGATGGCAAAAAGAAATACTCTTATTAAATGAGAAATGCTTTTTTTTTTTAAAGTAGGCACCATGCCCAAAATGGGGCTTGAACTCAAAACCCCGAGATCAAGAGTCGCATGCTCTACCAAATGAACCATCCAAGTGCCCCGAGAAATACTTTTAATTAATACTTAAAAAAAAACGATGAACATTTAACCTCAAGATTGAGGCTTCAATTCTTCATTGTTATGAAAAGACTCTTAGGGCGCCTGGGTGGCTCAGTCGTTAAGCGTCTGCCTTCAGCTCAGGTCATGATCCCAGGGTCCTGGGATTGGGCCCCACATCGGGCTCCCTGCTCAGCGGGAAGCCTGCTTCTCCCTCTCCCACTCCCCCTGCTTGTGTTCCCTCTCTCACTATCTCTCTGTCAAATAAATAAATAAAATCTTAAAAAAAAAAAGACTCAAGTTATTCTACCTTAAAATCTAAAAAATTACATATAGATTATACTTAAAGATCAGTCTGCAGCAGTGAAAAATTGTGGGTGATATTCATATTCCACAATGCCCAACTAAAATGTTACTGATGTTTTGTTTTTATTTTACATAGTCAGGAGAATGTCCTTATGTAGCCAGGAGAATGTTCTTATTTCTTGGAGGTACATTGCTGAAGTATTTAGGGGTGAAGTACCATGATGTATTTACTTTAACTTTACACTTATTTAAAAATGCCTCTATCTATCATCTATCTATCTATCTATCTATCTATCTATCTATCTATCTATCTATGTATCTATCTATCTATCTATCTATCCATCTATCTATCCATCCATCCATCCATCCACCCAACTAACCATCTATAAGCAAATACAACACGTTAACTGTGACTTTATTCATAGGTTTATATGGGTGTTCATTATACTGTTCTACTTTTCTGTACCTTTAAAATTTCCATAATAAACAGCCCACAAATTTATTCACAGTTTTTGTGAAGCCGAGTCTTATGATCTAATCCTCTTGTTGTGCTTTCTAGGGTTTTCGCACACGTAAGAGAAAAAAGATTGCATGGTGTGCGCTTCGAGGCCCTCTTCCAGGTGCAAAATCTGAATTCTTCAGTTTGAAACCTTTCTATGTGCTAGGAGGGTGAGTTTGGGGAAGACCGTAGAGTTAGGCTCACCATTGTTCATCTGAACATTTCAACCGAGGTTAACTGAAATGAACCTAGACCAGAAAAAGTGTTAAGCCGCTTTCAAAACGACATATAGATTCGTTCATTGTCTCTTGCCGCCATCCCTACAAGCAGGACATGGTACCTGCTGCGGCGAGGAGATGGTTCATGGAGCAGAACACACGTTCCTAAGGTCAGAAGCAAACAGCACAAGAACACGCATCTAAACAGCAAAGCAAAAGAGGTCGGGGAGCTGAAGAAGGTACGGCCAGAATTCATTTCTTTTGGTTCTGAGAGGGAAAGGGAGCCGCGGGTACTCACTTCTCCTCAATCATTTGCTTCTGATATTCCTCATACTCCTCTCTAGTCATCCCTTGAGCTGCTGCCGGATCCGATGTTCCTCCTTCTTCTTTTTTTTCTTCAGACCCGCCACCGAATCCTAAATTCTTTACCTGGTTACTTATCATAGTTTTCATAAAGAAAGCCATGGTTTCTGCCCCCAGAAAAATAAAACCAAAACTCAGATGAAACGTGAAGAAGAAGAAGAGAGAGAGAAAAAAAGACAAAATCTCCAAATATCCCCAACGACAGCAATGCACTTAAGAGAAGAGGACTTTGCACGGCCTCATCTAATCAAGGGCATGATGATAGAGAAGAGTGGTTTGCGGGCTGTAAGCTGGATTAAAGAGATGAACTCCTTAATATAGGGAGGCAGATGGTTCAGATTACTAAGGCATACAGTCAGATGCAACCGACTGCTTTCTGAATTAATACACTAAGCTAATTTCAGAGGCAAAAAAATCTCTCACATTGTCTACTCCTCTCCCTACCCATTTCTAAATTTGAAATCATAAGCGCAGCAGGGCTTCATCAAGAGTCCTGTTTCAATTAATCAGAGCTGACTGACTACATGTCTGTAATGGAATGTCCAAATTCCAGCCCTTGAGCACAACATCCTGTTGAAAACGGAGTCCAGTGAAGCTCAAAACGCCAAATGCTTCATTAAGCAAAAATAATCCTTTGATCCATCATTTTATCTCATTGGACTCTTAAGTACTATGCAAGGATTTGCCTTTTGGTGTGCTTGAGTTATGCCCTGCTTCTGTGGTTCCCGTGGCCCATACATCAATCCTCAACTGAGGTAAGTCTAAAGGGCGAGCCAGCGAGCCCTTCACTTAGATCTGGAAGATCACCTTAGCCTTCTCCTGCACTGACATGTTACATCTCTGCTTGGAAATGAAGCACCAGACACTTTCAGTGCTCGAACCCACAAGGTAAGCACAACGTGAGCTAAATCACCCACGTGGAATGGGGTCACCTTTCCCCCCTTACACTGGGTCCACTTCCTGGGGTCTCTGTTCATGCTCACTGGTGTACTCCGATCAAACTTTTGACAATGTTTTCTAACACGCAGCACATTTTCAGTGGCTGTGGTTTTCTTCAGGTCAAGGGAGGAATTGAGTATGGCTAAGACTTTAATCTGTTAGTATCTTTCTAATTAAAGCACTCCAAGAGGGGGTGGGGCGGAGAAAGAGATGTAGGCTCTTTGTAACCTGGGCTTGTTAATTTGTCTGTAGGCATGGACCCCTCAGATCGTACAGAACTGGGTAATGGTTAATAATTCCCTTTTACTAACCTATTTAAAGATGTTGCTAAAATGATCTCAGCGGGAAAGACTGCAAAGGGTCAGGATGAGATAGGAACTGAGCCGAATGCTCCGACCAAGGGCGCGCATTCATACTGGCTTCACTTTCACTTTTAGAGGCACTGCCTAGAACTTAGTGCATTCGGACCATTGTCCCTACACTTCCATTTCGAACCCACCAGGTCTCCTCTCCTCTCACACTGAGGGGTGTTATAGAGCCCGTTAGCTGACGGGGTAAAACTACAGCCTGGGATTCCGTGTTGTGTTTGCTCAGGTCAGCCCGACTCTCTAGAAAACACTGCAGTGTTTCATGAGATTAAAAACCACTTAAAAAAAAAAAGATTTTATTTATTTGTCAGAGAGAGAGAGGGCACAAGCAGGGGCAGTGGCAGGCAGAGGGAGAGGGAGAAGCAGACTCCCTGCTGAGCAGGGAGCCCGAAACGGGGCTCCATCCCAAGACTCTGGGCTCATGACCTGAGCCGAAGGCAGACCCTTAACTGACTGAGCCACCCAGGTGTCCTAAAAACCACTTTTATTTCCCAAAGAGAAAGAGGATCTGCCTAACAGTGCTCTTCCGAAAGCGGAATCCCTAGTTACTTTCCAGTATGGATGTGGGGGAGGGGGCAATCTAGCATCACAGAGACCCTTAGGTAGTAGCTACATGGGTGCAGCAGCTGGATATCCCCTGATACTGCTGTTTCCTGAAATCAGATCTCTCATGGTCTTCCCAGTAGATAATTCCATTTGAAGTGGGATGTCTTTAAAATCTCTTTATTCCTCAATTTATTACAACGGCCTCTCCACTTGGACATCCAATAAACTATTTGCTATGCGTAGAGTCTTTTATTCCTCCAGAAAAGGAAAATAAATATCCCAAGATTTGTGACATGCCTCAAAGGCTTCTCATCATACCTGAATAAAGTCCCAAATATTTACTACGGCAAGGCAGGCAAGGCATATCCGCAATGCCCCCAGTGAACCGCGTAACCTCTGACCAGGGTCTAGGCTTGACCTACACGTAGTCTGGTCTCCACCACCCCTCGCCCTCCCAGCAGGCTCGCTGATCAGGCATTATGTCATTTCCTCTGATTTCTTTCAAACCCATCTAATTTATTTAAATCTTTTTTTTTATTCCATCCTGTAGTTCTCTGTGTTATAGCAGAAGAGAGTCGATTACCATTTTCTGAAACCACTTTACAATGCTACCAAGCCTGTGAGAGAAATATTATAAGGAAACTGACAATCATGTTTAGTTAAGTGGCAGATCCAAGATTTAAACCCAGCTTTGTCGGACACCAAAGCCCCCTTCTTTCCTTTTAATACTGCATGGGCTCTCAAAATTGGAATTACTTGGTTAAATAAATGGTTCTTGCCAAGAAGATTAAAGTACTTTTAAAAACTGCCATTAGTAATGATGAAGAGTTCCAGCTTAACTACACTTTTACCAGTATTTGGTTTATTAAAGGTGAAAACATCACATACACTGTCTTAATTAGTTGGTGTTGATCATCACCAGCAAGGGTAAGCGGTACCCATTATCATTCCTACTTCTCTCTCTCTGCTTCCATGTGCTGATGCTGCGTGTGGTAGGGCCACCCTAGGGCACAGCGTGCAGCAAACGACAAATGAGACAGGATCACAATCCAGGCCTACTTGGAAAATAAATGACTACTTACTACCCGAGATCAATGAAGGAAAAAGTAAATTTACTAAAATATTTCTTTATTTGTTAAGGTCAATGTCATTTCTTGAATTCCAGCTAGCATCAAATAACAGGAAAAAACGCTTGACAAAATGTTATCCAATTGAAATTAACAGTGGATAGAAAACCCTTTTAAACTTTAAAAGAAATATATTAAACGGGCAACATACAGATCTAAAAAACTGCAAGTGGTGATTTTACATTAGATCTTATAAATAAAAAAATCCCCCATATAATCGTTTACTCACTATCTCCCTGCAATAAGCACATGGACAGGAAAAGATAATCACATCTTAATATTCACAACTGTTACTTAAGTTCTTTACAAAATTGAATCTCTGCAACGCATAGGGTCAGGCAATCCCTTATTCAAGTAATTTGTTCTCCCTAAGTTATCAAAAAAGTACAATTGTCTGAGATAAAATGTCACAAAAATCGCAATCAGGAAAGCAAAATGCTTTAGAAGGCAGACTTTGAGATGGGCAGTTTTCATGGCCTGACCATGATCTGATGATTTCGTAAGTTTAAAAGCCATCAACCAAAGTACCAAGAGCTACAGGCAACAATCTGGGTTTAGTCTGGTTGTTAACAAACCAAGAGTTTTAGTAAGAAGAACATTAATTGTAAGAATAAACGAATCAGTGCACATTTGCTAATGTCATCGAAAATGAAAATGGTATATTCAGCTTTAAACCAACAAAACAAAATACTTGTTTTTCCCACTCCCCATCTTAGTGGTTCTCAGACACTAGTGTGCTCAGAATCACCTGGTGCTTGTTGAAAAGTGATATTCTGAAGCCCCGTCCCTGAATTTTGATTCAGGTGGTTTGGAATGGAGGCCTGGAATCTGTATGCTTCACAAGCACACCATGACCCACGGACCACACTTTGAGAAACACTGATGTCCCTTTAATACATAACAAAACATTGTTTATTGTTTGTGGCTTCTTACTAAAGTTTCAAGCTGAATAAAACATTCAAACAATTAGAACACAAACAGGTACATTAAAAAAAAGTATCAGCCGTTACATCATTGGATTTCTTTCTAAAAGTGGTATCACAGGAACAATGACTTACACTAAAATTTTAAAATCAATTTTGTTTTAATCCAAGGCACCTGTAAAATACTTGCTGGTGTGAGAGAAGGTAACAAATTTAATTACACAAAACAGTACAGAAATGAAAGAATCCTGGCAGTGATCGATTTTTCCACAGAGCAAACTTTTTTTTCAGAAATGAGCTACTTAAAGTCAATGACTTTGAGGAAAATAAACAGAACTTCAAAGAAAATGATAGCCTGCGCGAACTGCTTTACTGAGTGATCTTCAAGTAAATTAAATTACTAAGTAAAAAAGAAAAAGATTCACACATTTTCGTAATAGCTCTCTCCACCTGACTTAGTAATGGTCAGCACCATTCCTCTCGAATTGTCGTCTGTTCTGTCCACTGCACACATACGTCTGGTGTCCCCTTAGTCCGTTCAGGCACACAAGACCACGGAGTTTACAACACTGGATATTTTGCAGCCTTTTATCTCAAGAGGACTTCCCAACTTTCACAGCCCACAACTTAATATTCTTCTGAAGGTTTTTTTTTTTTCTCCCATAGATTAAGAGCAAATTCTCTGATGATGTCTCTGGAACATGAATTTCAAAATGTGAATACCACAAAGGAGAAACACCAGAGAAGCATTTTCTCTGTTAAAGTGACTGAAGTAGAGTGAGTAAGTCATTAGAATATTCTTATTCAGCATTCCAGGATAAACACTAATATAAATTATAAAGCAATGCTAGGACTGTTTGCGTACACAGTACGAAGTAGGTGCTGCTATAATGCAGAGTGCCTCATAGTCTCTGTATAGATTTTAGGCCGTTAGCCCAATCTGTCAATGACATTTGAGAACAAATTTATGAAGATTTGGAAGAATGAAATGGCACTGTTTTATAAAACAATATAACTTATATTGGATTCTATGACAAATGAAAGATAACTACTTAGCTAAAAGAGGTAAAAGAGTATTTTGAAGTCAGCAAAAACATAGGTCTACATCAGCTGTGAAAACAACATGAAGTCTGCATTTTAAAATGTCCTTTACAGACTGATTCTATAACACCTAGGACAACTATGTACAAAGACTACAACCACCCTTTCCAGTCTGACATTTCAAGGTTAAGCTTCCTAATAAGTGCTTCACAATATCGTTAGTTCTGGCATTAAAAAGAAAGAAAGAAAGAAAGAAATCAGAAGTATTAATTCTATTTTTCAAATTTTGTCTTCAAACGTCTTAACACTGCTTCTACTCCAGCCTCCTTGACTTAAACAACACCAGATTGTATGGAGTGATGTAAACCAAAATGCAGTGGTAGATTTTTTGGCGAACTTAAAATCTCCTCAGGACATGCACTCTGAGCTGAATTTACATACTATACAAAGTGGGAGAAGTAAGTTCCTTAAATTACAAACATAAATCCAAAAATTATTTTCATACTATGGAACTGATACTATTGGCATGGAGACATTCACGAATATGAGCAGTCACGAACTGAGCACATTACCAGGCAGAACCATAAAAACCATTATGAAAGGAACATTTTCACCTTAATGGTTTTTCAGGCAAAGAGCAGCTATTAATTTTCCCCCAAAATGTCCTTTAAAAGTGAAATGTATCGGGGCGCCTGGGTGGCTCAGTCGGCTAAGCGGCTGCCTTCAGCTCAGGTCATGATCCCAGGGTCCTGGGATCGAGCCCCGCATCGGGCTTCCTGCTCAGCGGGAAGCCTGCTTCTCCCTCTCCCTCTGCCTGCCACTCTGCCTACTTGTGCTGTCTCTCTATCTCTCTGTCAAATAAATAAAAAAATCTTTAAAAAAAAAAAAAAAAAAAGTGAAATGTATCATTGATAATCAGAGGGAAAGATACTTCAACATTCTCAAGCCTATTATCTAGATCCTAAAGCTCTCAGACAAAATATTTTTTGATTTCAAAGGGAATTGTATTAGATAAAAGGACTGCTGGGCTGGGTCTTAGAGTAGGAAATTCTGACCTCTAAAAAAAAGACTCTGGTTAAACATGACGGGGAGCTCTAAGTTAGACCACATAGCTTGGGGGGCAGGAGGGCAAGTATATTTATGTTAAGTAAAGAAACGTCCAACACTGGAGACTTAGGGGTAACTTTCACATCTCGGGGTTGCCCCTCGTTTCTATTATTTACTGTCTTATTTATCAATATTCTGTTCAGTGGCTGTATTCTACTGGCCAGAAATTCACTGAAATTTAAATAGATTTATGTACTATGCACAAATTTACATGTGGTTGTCTTTGTTTTAAGGTTTATTCTTACTGCAAATCAATGTTTAAACATTTTATACAAAATTTAATAATTTAGACTATGAAGCAATTTAAATACTTAAGTTCCCTCAAAAAGACATTCTGTACATACATACATGATGTACACATATGAAAATGGTGGTCAAAAGAATTTTTTGGCAGCTGCTTCTTGCTGAGTCCTAAGGAAAAAGAGAAAGAAAAAAAATCTGAAAGTTCTATATATTTTACTTCAGAAAGAAACAGGAATGCTTAGAATTGAAATATACAGTGCCTTTCGAAGTATAAAATGCATTAAGATAAGCATACTTTCTATACATGCACTCCCACGTGACTGAAATAGACTAGAAATAATACTTGCTTTGTGTTAGACCGATTTTTAAAAGTACTGAAAGTTGTTACACATATAGGTTACTTTGAATATTTAAAATTAAACAAATACAGAAAAGCGTTGAGCCAAATTTTAGACTTACCTATACATGATATAACCAATGAATAACACTGTTTGTATCACTACAAATATAACGAAGTGCATCGTAGATAAACATGATGGAAACGGGGGCAGTTCCGGGCATTTTGGTCTTTCATTTGATGGCTATAAGGCAAAGAACTATTACAATTAGTCAATGTGGTATTTTAGAAAAAGAAATAAATGTGAAACCTTTATTAAATTCATGGTTAACTACATAAATTCAAGATTTTCATTTATTTGTCCCGTAAATATCTTCCACCCGCTTAACTTTTTACCCTTTTCTTTTTTTTAAATAAAGATTACTTATTTACTTTTTTGGTAATCTCTATGCCAAACGTGGGGCTCAAACTCACAGCCCCGAGATCAAGATTTGCATGTCATGCTGACTGAACCAGCCAGACACCCCCCCCACCGAACTTTCTGAAAGAGTAGTTGACACTGGAAGGCCTCTACCTTCACGGTCCAGTCACTAACACACTGCCATCTGGCTCGAATCTTCAGCACAATGATGATGATTTTTTGTGTTCCTGATGGTCACAGACCACGAATTCCCTGAACACACCCAGTTTATACTTGCTGTACTACAGTGATTATTAATAATATCCCCTTTATTCTCAAAAGTGTTCTGGTTCAGTCATGGTCACCCCACCAATGAACTGCCTGACAAATATAATGGCTTTTTCTTAGCCCTCATCCTCCCCAACCTCCTAGCAGCCAACATTACCAATTAGTATTTTGAAAAATGTTTCTTTTCCTATTTCCATGGGTATTCTTTCTATTTTAAGGGGGTAATTAAATACCAGGGACAAAGATTTAATCAAGGTATCCAGACAGAACAGCTTCTCGGATTGGTTGTTCTCAGTATGTTTCCATCTGTGGGACAACGCCCTGCAGTACACACACACCTCCCACAGCTGTAACACAGGCCCAAACTGGGAGAGAATAACCGCAAACAGAACTCGGAATAGACCACAGTGCTTTGGATGACAGGTAATGGTTATTAAGGAAACTCTTAACTCATATTTGAAAAATACGAATATCCAAGACATACATAAAAATATAGATTTGGCAGTATCCGAAAATATAAAGGAGACAAGATTACATGTTAAAGACCTAAGTACTTCCCTTCTACCACTTACTAGTTAATGACCTCTGGAAAGTTATTTAACAACATATTAACTTTCTTTCCTAAAGGATAACAGATATTTTTAAAAAACTTTTGAAGATATAAAGCTCCACATAACCTATAAGGTACTAGGACTTCTGGGAAGGTAGACTGGGTAATATGGACCAACCACCTAGCAGAAGACAACTAGCAGAGCTAGAAACAAATCCTATCTAAAACAAACAACACCTGTCTGAAGGCAAAGGCAGTGAACAAAATGGCAAGAAATGATGGGATCAGCATTTGGGGGGGGGGTTCGGGGGGGAAGGCCAAAGAAAGACAAGTTCAAACCCATGGATCAGAGAAGAAATTGAAATAGAAATTAGAAAGGGCCCCAGGGTGGTTCAGTCAGTTGAGCGTGGGACTCTTGGTTTTGGCTCATGATCTCAGGGTTGTGGGATCAAGCCCCGTGGCAGGCAGAACTCAGGCTGGCTAAAGACTTTCCAAATTTAATGACCATTATAAACTCACAGAACCAAGATATTAAACCCCAAGCAGATGAAAAAGGAAACAAAAGCAAAGCATATCATAATCGAACTGCTGAAAATCAGTATCAGAGAGAAAATCTTAAAAGTAGAGAAAAAAGACACGTTAGGTACAGAGAAACAAAAGACTGATTTCTCATGAGAAATGATAAACTATGATACAGTCACATAATGGGGTTCATGCAGCTGTAAGAGGAATAAGAAGTATCTGTATACCACTATGGCCACCCTGGTAAGTGAAAGAAAGCAGAGAAGATAAATGTGTACAGTCTGCTACTATCTGTAAAAATATAGTTTCTGTTTATACTAAGAAAAGCAAGAAACAGTGGACAGAGAAACTATAGTCCCCCCAGATTGTTCCCCAATAAGGAAGAAATAAAAAGCACAAGTGTAAAAGTTAGCCTTCTTTGAATCTATCTTACTCTGTAGATGTGAGAAACCATCTGAGCTTTAGTCTAGATACAAATTTACAGGAAATTTACATTGAGTATAATTATCCATAGAGTTGGGTTCATAATTACCATCCTGTTACTTATTTCCCATTTCCTCAATCTGTCCCCAGTCTTTTAGAGCTATTCGATACAGTCCTGCAAGAACAGCCTTGAGCATACCGGGTTTTGTTTTTCTTTTTTTAAGGTTTATTTATTTGAAAGAGGAGGAGGAGAAAGAGAGAGCACACATGGGAGTCAGGAGAGGAACAGAGGGAGAGAATCCTCAAGCAGACGCCCCACTGAGCACGGAGCCCGATGTGGGGCTCCATCCCACAACCCCGAGATCGTGACCTGAGCTGAAATCAAGAGCCAGATGCTTAACCAGCTGAGCCACACAGGTGCCTCTAGGTATCTGGGGTTTTTTTTTTGCCAGTGTATCTGTAAAAAATGTTAGGTTCAATAGGCAAATGAATGTGTATTTTTACTATACATTGTTAAATTCTCCTTCCTAAGGGTTGTGTCATCTTGTACGCCCTCTAGCAATGTGTTTTCCTCTAGCCTTGGCAAGGGAGTATGTTGTCAGACTTTGGCTTTTCGTCAAACAGGTGTGGTATCACAGGAGAGTTTTATTTTTCATTTCTCTTGTTATTTAAGTAGCTTCAGCATCTTTTCACATATGGTACAAGCTTTTCCCACGAACACTGTTCATTTCTCTAGCACATTTTTGGTTGGGTTGCTCCACAGCAAATTTTCAGTGTTGGTCATTTCAAGGAGATTGGACTGGAAAGGGAAGAGGCAAATGCTACAAGCTTTTGTGAATTTTTTTCTTTTTAAAGATTTTATTTATTTATTTGACAGAGAGACACAGCGAGAGCAGGGACACAAGCAGGGGGAGTGGGAGAGGGAGAAGCAGGCTTCCCGCTGAGCAGGGAGCCCGATGCGGCGCTCGATCCCAGGACCCTGGGACCATGACCTGAGCCGAAGGCAGACTCTTAATGACTGAGCCGCCCAGGAGCCCCACATTTGTGAATTTTATAAGGGCTTTGGAAGCCAGTAAATAAGTTAAGGAAAAATTTAAAACTGAAAAACTTAAAAGTACCACAGGTCTGTCATCTAATATTGTCTCTTATGCATATTTAACTTTGAAAACATGTTACCTATCTTTAATATTTATGGCCAATCTCTAAAAAAGTAGATGGGGCTTATACTTAAAAAAAAAAAAAAAAAAAAGGCCTGATAAACTAAACCAAAATCAAAACCAAACAAAAAAAAAACTTTTAAAAAAGTGAACCAAGTAAGAGAGGAAAAGTTGCTGGAAAAAGAAGAATCTTGCTTAAAGAAAGAGGCTACCAATCATCCAGTGTCAGACCTGCGCTTCCTCAGAGCCCAGACAGAGAAGTGGGAGCTACCCAGCGTCTGTCTCAGTAAAGGGTCAAGAGATGTTCACCTTTTTTGGGGAAAGATTTTATTTATTTATTTAATTTATTTATTTGGCAGAGAGAGAGAGCAGGAGAGCACAAGCAGTGGGAGTGGCAGAGGGAGAGGGAGAAACAGGCCCCCTGTCGAGCAGGGAGCCCGATGCGGGGCTCGATCCCAGGACGCTTAACCAACTGAGCCACCCAGGTGCCCCTAGATGTTCACCTTTTTAAAACTGTTTAAAGATATCATTACTGATAACAAGAGCCATTTTTTTTTTAAAGAAAATTTACAGAAAGAATCTAGAAAAAAGTCTGAGACTGTGACAGCTCCAATGATAGGAATAGCAATGTATTTTTTAAAAATTCTATTCAATAGGGTATGGAGGGGCGCCTGGGTGGCTCAGTCATTAGCGTCTGCCTTCGGCTCAGGTCGTGATCCCAGGGTCCTGGGATTGAGTCCCACGTCGGGCTCCCTGCTCAGCGGGGAGTCTGCTTCTCCCGCTCCCTCTGCCCCTCCCCCCTCTCAAATAAATAAATAAAATCTTTTTTTTTTAAAGGTTTTATTTATTTATTTGACAGAGAGAGACACAGTGAGAGAGGGAACACAAGCAGGGGGAGTGGGAGAGGGAGAAGCAGGCTTCCCACTGAGCAGAGAGCCCGATGCGGGGCTCGATCCCAGGACCCTGGGATCATGACCTGAGCCGAAGGCAGATGCTTAACGACTGAGCCACCCAGGCACCCAAACAAATAAAATCTTTAAAAAAAATTCTATTCAATAGGGTATGGAAACATGGAACATAAAGACATTTGGATCATATGGAATAATTCTACCTTGAATATTAAAAATGAACATTAGGATTAAGTTAAAAGTTATAATATTTTCAGTAGAATATGTGTTCTTTCTTTTCTAAGGAAGACTGATGATGATAAAAGTAGAAGGCAAGAGCTTACCATGTTTCGCTGCACTAAGTTGTCTATGTCCCGCTTCACGATGTGAAGGTGCTCTTTGATGTCGTTGAAGTGCTGGGTTGACTCATAAACTCCCCCTGCAGATCCAGGATGCTGTATGCCACTGACCAGCCTGACAGTTTCACTCATGGAATTCCTGAAACAGAAAATCCCTTTAGACAAGGGAGTTGCTAGAAAAATGATTTTTTTCAGTTGCACATTTCAAAAGGTTAGATATATTTCTAAGCCCATTATATTAGATTAAAAAAAATCAATATTTAGAAATACTGAATTGTATTCAGGATTGGAAAACAATTTATAAAACTACAGTTTATGGGGCATCTGGGTGGCTCAGTCAGTTAAGCGTCTGCCTTCGGCTCAGGTCACGATCCCGGGGTCCTGGGATCGAGTCCTACGTCAGGTTCCCTATTAGTGGAGAGCCTGCTTCTCCCTCTGTCTCTGCCCTTACTCATGCTCCCTCTCTCTCAAATATAAATAAATAAATAAATAAATAAATAAATAAATAAAAATAAATGGAGAGGGAACTTTAGAGTGAGAGTGCCACTCTTCACCCTCTCAGGAAATAATGGATTCAGGTTATGGCCGTGACCGCCACGAAAATTTGGAGGGGTTGAAGGGGGTACTTCATAATGAACAGTGCAGGCCGACAACATCCAGTTATTAATAACTGTTGCAACTGGGTGATGGAGTATGAGGGATGGCTTTTATGCTCAATTTCTTTGTATGTTTGAAAATGTTTAATGAAAATAAAAATTGGCCAGGCATTCTGGTATGCTAGAAATAGCATCTGAAAGTGAGGAGATAATGAAACTACTTCTGACTGTTTTTATATTGGGACCTTTTATCAGTCAGGGGCCTTTTTTTCTTTATCTGTAAACTGAAGGGAATTGTACTACATGCTTTTGCTAAAAAAAACTTCTATGATTCTCTAAGGAGATGAAAATCCACAGACACAAACCACCTATTCCACAAAACGCAAATATTTCCTTTCTCTTTATAGTTTTTTTCTGAAGCCTAATCCAGAAGGAAAAAAGCTCTAGAGGATAAATTTAGAAATCTGAGTTCAGTTTTTACCTTAACTTATGGTATGCATGACATTCGTTCTCAATTAGTAAATGAGAGTTTATGAGGATTGCTAACTACTCTAAATAAGTGCTTTCATGGATAATACAGCCAGATGGCTAGGATTTACTAACCACTAATTGAATCTTAAGAAGAACTTCTAGTACCACTATTCCGTGTAATAAGCAAAGCGCAAGATTATCTAGAATATATTACCATTCATGTAAGAAAGAAGGGGATCTAAGAAAATACATATGCGGAAAAAGTACAAGAAACCAGAAATGAATGGGATAGGTTAGCAACGGGGGGTGGGTGGGAAAAGGCTAGAAAGGGGGGAAATGGGAATGAGGTGGTAGTGTTGAAGAGGGAGTGACAATTCAGTGAACACATAAATTTCGACTCAGAACCTCTCAGAACCATCGTATTCATGGAACCTTCATATACCCCAAATATACACAATTAAAATCAACCAGGATGTAGGAAGAATACAAATGCTAACAAAGAACCTAACTCTGTTATGAATGCATATTATAACAGTACTGAAGAGAGTGGGGAGAGAACTGAACTAAACAGCTGTCTGGAAAATAGTGTCTATATCACAAATTATAAGGTTAGACGCAAAAGGATCTTTATATAAATCCATCAGTAAATACGTTTCTCACGGGGATCTGAGTTAACAATTTGAAACCACTTTATGGGTACATTATGTGCACACTAAAATAAGTAAGTACATTACAGATAATAAAAACCAGGCTTCTCCCTCCTGGAGAAAGAATTTTCAAAGAAGGAAAGAAGGAGGGGAAAATCAACCCTATAATGTGCAGCCCAGTCTAGTCCAACCAGAATCCAAAATGTCTGGATAATCTCAGGGTCTTTTTAATACAAATGAGAGTGATGGGTACAAAAATAAAGATACGTGTGTATATGTGGGTTAGTAAACATTCATATATTCCCTAGCTCTGTCCACTGAGAGGGCCTAGGAGCAGTAGAACCACAGAGGGAGTGAGCACACCTACTGCCCAGATCTTGGGTTTCTAAATACCTTTCTTCAATAAAAGGAACCAGGGCTCACTGGAGAAGTGGTTGATTATAGAGCCGGGGCAGAGAAAATACAAAGTGAGCCTGAAACACAGTGTAGCACCAAAAAGTAAAGAAATGGTTTAAAAAAAAGACGGGAGCTTGTTGAAAGAACACAGACGCCAACCTGGAGGAGTTCTTAATTACCAGAGCGGAGCAATTTGAGCAGTAAATAATGATAGTATGGGATTGTAACCCATAGAATACATATCCATGAGCCTGTATGACATAAATAATTGATTAAATAAATAAATGGGGCAGAACAAAGCCGGTCCTTACAGAATTCCAATAAATACATGGGAAGGAATGATGAAAAGAGAAAAAAAAAAACCCCAGCTTTTGGGAAATACCTCATTCTTGTTTCAGGCAAAATGTCAATGGATGCTACAATTAGCAAGCAAAAGTTTAAACTGAAACAGGATATTTATATCTTTACATAGTCTCAAAGTACCTTTTCCAAAATATAATTAAGCATCAAGGGAAAGACAGTAACTTTAAAGTACAGAAAGCAGGAAAAAGCCACCATAACCAAGTGATCCCAGCCAACGTGAACAGAAATAAGACATACTGACATCATGAACATGATACAGTGTTGTATTCTTGTCAAAAATGCAATCATGAGTAAACACCAGACAGACCCGAATCGAGAGACAGTGGACCAAATTAACTGCTCAATGCAGAAACTGTCATGGTCATGAAAGACAAGAGAAGACGAACTATTTCATACTGCAGAAATCTAAAGAGATAGAACTAAATGCAATGTGTGTTGCTGGATAGGATCATGGAACAGAAAGAAGGGCATGCATGGAAAACGGGTGAAATCTGGGTAAGATCATTAGTTAATAGTACTGTACCGCTGTTCATTTCTTGGCTCTGACAACTGTGCTATGGTTATGTAAGTTGTGAACATTAGGGGAAGGTGGAAAGGAATATATGGAAATTGTACTATTTTTGCAATGTCTGAAGTCTAAAATCAGATCAAAATAAAGATTTTTTAAAATAATGTCACATGATCCAGTCTATTTCTGAAAGAATTTTTTATTTATTTTAAATTTTTTTTAAAATTTTTTTTAAGCTTTTTTTTTTTTTTTTTTTTTGAGACAGAGAGAATGAGAGACAGAGAGCATGAGTGGGAGGAGGGCCAGAGGGAGAAGCAGACTCCCTGCCGAGCAGGGAGCCCGATGCGGGACTCGATCCCGGGACTCCAGGATCATGACCTGAGCCGAAGGCAGTCGCTTAACCAACTGAGCCACCCAGGCGCCCAAGAATTTTTTTTTTTAAAGATTTTATTTATTTATTTGACAAAGAGAGCAAGAGAGCAAAAGTAGGGGGAGCAGCAGAGGGAGATGCAGAGGGAGAAGCAGGCTCCCTACAGAGCAGAGAGCCTGACGCGGGGCTCAATCCCAGCACCCTGGTATCATGACCTGAGCCGAAGGCAGATGCTTCACTGACTGAGCCACCCAGGTGCCCCTATTTCTGAAAGAATTTAACTATTCACTTAGGATCATATTTTTTTTTTTTTTTTTAAGATTTTATTTATTCATTTGAGAGAGAATGAGATAGAGAGAGCATGAGAGGGGGGAGGGTCAGAGGGAGAAGCAGACTCCCTGCCGAGCAGGGAGCCCGATGCGGGACTTGATCCTGGGACTCCAGGATCATGACCTGAGCCGAAGGCAGTCGCTTAACCAACTGAGCCACCCAGGCGCCCTAGGATCATATTTTAATCATGAGTTCACAACTTAAAGATTTTAAAAAATGCGAGACTAAAAGTGAAAAGAAGTACCAATTTGCAGTTACAAGTGGGGCTGCCTTTCATCTCTAGGTGTGGATATTATCACCTTGTGTTTATTAACCTAATACTGTTTAATTTTCCAGTGCTAAAGAACTTACCTTGACATTCTTGTTTGTCAAGGGTTGTACTGGTTGGTGCAATGCTCTAAAAAGTTAGCTTATAAAATGTAACACTTTGGCTGTTTCTCTACTCTAGGCATTGAAAGCTGTTAATTATCTGCATAAGTGAACACTTTTTAGAAACTTATCATTCAAAGTTCCAAGGACACGGTAGCTCCTCTCTGTTCCAACCCTGTCCAGTCTCTCTTAATGGAATGGAAGAGAGGTGGTCATACATAGCATATTTCCTTGAAAATGGTTTCATTCCATCAAAAAGAAGTTCCTGCATCAGGCATGCTTGTATTACAGTTCTACAATGCTATGCATGCTTACCCTTCTAGGATTTTTCACAGAATTGTTATATATTACACATATTCTTTTTATTTTAGAAATACATGAATACTTCTGGCTGTCAAGTAGCTGTGACAAATGTATTTTTTTTAAAGATGCTAAAGCATTTTTTTCTCCTCTGGCTTAGAACAATTCAAACATTTAGGCCTACTGGCAGTTTCTGAGTATCAAAGGTTCCTGTACTTTCCACTCCCTGATTTATAATATGAATCTAGAATGTGATTCTTACCCTCATGGGGAATTCTTACAATAATAATGTGCTTGCACAGAGGGAGAGAGAAGCCATGAATTTTGGATAAGTGTATCACCTAACACTTGGACATGACTTCTGTAGACTTACTTCATTTCATTTACTTGTCTCAGGATCTCGTGCTGAGTGTTCACAACAGTATCCAGCTCTTGTTGGGTGATCTGGAGGAAAACAGAAGAACCCAGTTCTGTAGGAACATATGGCGGAGTAGCCTCTCTTTCCTCCATGCGTCCTCCTCCACCAGAGGCTGCCTAAAGGCACACATGCTTATTTGCAAAGCTTACCTGTCCCTGCTGCCCTGGGACTCCTGATCCTCTTTTAGCGATCTCCTCTGTCAAGGAAGAGACGTATCTCCTCTGTTCATCAAGAATCATATCTAACTGTCGGTTCAGCTGCTTGATTTCAAGATGGATACGATTCTGTCCTTCAAAGATTTGTCTCAGCTCGCGGTCTCCTACACTCTCAAATATTTCATCCGCTGAAATGGAAATTGCATATTAAAATGATCAAAATCACCAACACATGTAGTTTTTGAAATACCATAAGTGACTGAGGTATCAACATATACTAAAATTAGAACATCACCAATATGATCTACTCCAGTGGTATGACCTCCTCAATAGGGTACATGCAGATAATCAATTCAATCATGACAACATTACTATTTGTTTTTTGCCATGTCTGGTGGCTGAATACCTATTATAAATTAGTTCTGAATTTTTTTCACCTAAAAATAATTTTCTTTCAAATATACTATATGACTCTATTTATATGAAAAGGCAAAAACTAATCTATGTTACTAGAAATCCGGAATAGTGGTTGCCTCTGTGGAGGGAGGCTGACTTGAAAGAGGCATGAGGGAGCATCTTGGGGTGATAAAAATATTCTACGTATTGACCTGAGTGATGATTAAGTGGGTATACAAATTTGTCAGAATTCATCAAACTACACTTTTAAAATTTGTGCCTTTCACTTAGGTAATAAATTTAACAACGGAGTTGCGAACAGCCGATTTCCCTTTTAAAGCTGATTGTGCTGGAAATTATTTCATTCAAACACTTACTACAATAAGCTTCAGGATATACTCACAAATCATATGTGATATTTAAAGCAAATCCAAGAAGAGAATTAAATTTATTTTTCATTTTTATCTTCATTAAGTCTGATTTATATTATTGATCATTTAGAGAATTACAGGGAGTACAAAAGCTAGCTATGGGCCATATTAAATACAGCTTTGACCACCTGTGCGGGTGGGAACAATCCAGATAAAAGTTAGCAGATAATATAAAGCCACTCTGCTTGGACTTCCCGTGTTTTATTTTTGGCACACAGCACACTTAAGTTCAACACTGGCTTAGACTAATTATTTTACAATTTGCAAATTTTCAAGTCTAGAGTTCTGTTGAGCAGTAAGGGGAGGAGAGCTAGAGAATCATTTCATATTACTTTCACAAGAATTTTGACATTTTTCCAGTATTATCTCTATATTAATAAGGTAATGTGTGCCACTCAAAAGAAAGACATAGACTTTAGATGATTTCATTCCACAAATATTTACTGAGTCTCAACTACTAGGTCAGCATTGGGTTCTTGGTGTTTTTTAGGTGTCGGGGGGCAGGGCAATCAACAGGAAAACAGAATCCCTGTCCTCACAGAGCCTGCACTTCAGGGGATCACTGTTCATCCACATCACCCAGTACCACCCACTGCATGCTTTCCTAAGCCACACCCTTACTGGTAGAAACATCAACCTCCAAGCCTTGTGATGGCAGAAGATTTGCTTATAGATTGCTTCTGGAAACAACTTGGATATGCCAGACAAGAGCTCAAGGATGGGATGAATGCATGTGCTACAACCCCTGTGCAGCTCTGAGCACAGCTTCCTCCAACTCACCAGGATGCCCCTGAAGGTCAGGGTGGCCCTTCTGGAATTCCTCCTTTTTTTTATCCAATTCTTGTTGAAAGTGCTCAAATTCTTCCTGATACTTTTCTTTTTCTTTTTCTGAAATTTCTTTATCTGGGGTAGGCTTTTTTTGAATTTAGGAATAGATCATTAAAAAAAATTAAAAAGATAAAAATTAAAAATTAAAAAATAATAAACCTCAATATACTTTCTTCCCCTTCATTTGAACTACTCAACCACTAGTTGAAAGGTTAACATAAAAATGTTATTTATTTAAATCAAAACCATTTTACTCTTGCTACTAATAATTACAACAAAACAATAACACTAGCAACTACCATTTATTGAATTCACTGTCCTATTTAATGCTCATGATACCATGAGCTGGCCAGTCCCAATGTCTCAGTTTTACCAGTGAAGAAACGGAGTGGTACAGAGGTTAAGTCACTTTTTTTTTTTTTTTTTTTTTTTATTTATTTATTTGAGACAGAGAGAATGAGAGACAGAGAGCATGAGAGGGAGGAGGGTCAGAGGGAGAAGCAGACTCCCTGCCGAGCAGGGAGCCCGATGCGGGACTCGATCCCGGGACTCCAGGATCATGACCTGAGCCGAAGGCAGTCGCTTAACCAACTGAGCCACCCAGGCGCCCAGGTTAAGTCACTTTTACAAGATCAAACAGCAATAACAGGCAGAAACAAGACCCAAATCTAAGTTGGGCTTCCCAAGTTTTCAGCTACAGGGAGATACCAATAAACTGAAAATAAACTTTTTGGAAAAAAAAAAAAAAAAAGTGTATACTTACCAGCTCTTTCCCAGGCTCAGTCAATTGGAAAGTCAGAAAAGAAAGGACATCATGGTCATCTACAAATTAAAAAAAAAAAAAAAAATCTGAAAAAGTTCTGTAACAGATTTTTATGATTGTAAAGTTACTTTAGAGAGATCTATTGCTTTAAAAATAATCAATATGAAAAATAAAAATCAGCTCTCATCTGATAAAGGCAATGGTGCTCTGTGAGCTTAGAGATAAAAATTCACCAGAAAGATGTACATCAGAGATAAACTAAAATTCACTTTCTTTTATCCTAAACCAGAATATTTAACAGTGTTTAACATATAACAGATGTTTAATAAATAAGAGGAAAAAGGATAATAATAAATAAGGGATAAGGGAATAAACAAACAAGGGGTCAAAACAAGCCCAAACTCCTAAATCTGACACCAAGATCTTGCCATATTTTCCCACAAATCTCCTTCACAGGCTGTGTCCCAGCCAAATGAGACAAAATCCTGTCCTTCATGTATTTCCGTTCCTGTCTCTCAACCCTTCTTACGGTACTTACAATACTTGCCTTACTTTCTTGTTATAAACTTGACATTGCCTTGTGCTGGCTTACTGGGACAGTCCTGACTTATCCACATTGTCCTGGCTTTACTGATAGCATCTTCTTTTATTCTCAAAACATTCCAATTTAGATAATATGACCACCCTATCTATACATCATTCATATCTGTTTCCCTCACACAGCAGATACGAACAATTTTACTTTATTTAAAATCATATTTTAAAAATCAAATTAATTTCAGGCTGCTTAAGATGAAAACGGACTTAGCAGATCAAACCTCATAATGCTGACCTAAAATACCAATCCTGGCTAGTCACGTCTGCAGAGCAAGAGCAATTAATTCCAACTGGCAACCTCTATGCTTTCTTCCCACTATTACGGAGACTGAGATACGCAGCCAGATGAGAGAGAAAATTGTAACACTTGGTCCAAGTGTGTAAGCTATGTAACTTTTCAGGAGAAGATGTACAGTGTGATAGAGCACTGGACCCAGGAGTCAGAAATCCAAACCAAGTCCTGCCTTGGTTTGGCCATTACTGGCCATGTAATATTTATAATGTACTTTAATCCAAGATTTGGCAAGCTTAACTAAAAATAAGTAAAATGATCTATCCTCTCTCTCCCTCCCTGTGATGTTGTAAGGAACAATTATATAATTGAAAATAATAAAAAATTATACAAAACGTACCATGTAAACACAAGATGATATATATTTTTTTATTTTTATTTATTTTTAAAGATTTTATTTATCTGACAGAGAGAGACACAGCAAGAGAGGGAACACAAGCAGGGGGAGTGGGAGAGGGAGAAGAAGGCTTCCCGCCGAGCAGGGAGCCCGATGAGGGGCTCGATCCCAGGAGCCTGGGACCATGACCTGAGCCGAAGGCAGACGCTTAACGACTGAGCCACCCAGGCGCCCCGATATATATATTTTTAAACACAAGATGGTACTAACGTCGAACGAGAAGTTCATTTATCACCAAATGTGGGGCAAAAATGGTAAATATATCTTGTTAAAACTTTAGTCCCCAATAATATTTCCTCAGGCTACCAAATTCATTTAAATGTGCCGTGACAACTTTCAGGATCCTAAACCACTTGGCAATTAACCTATTATAGCCTTGACCTTAATGTCGACCACCAGTTGTATACAGCCCCAGCCAACTGTATACCTACAGAATATCAGAAGAAAATGAGCAGATTCAAGATACCAAAAGACCAGCTCTGCAGACTATGTAAAGGTTACAGCTCATCTTAAAAGGTTAAAAGTAGGGCGCCTGGGTGGCTCAGATGGTTAAGCTTCTGCCTTCGGCTCAGGTCATGGTCCCAGGGTCCTGGGATCGAGCCCCGCATCGGGCTCCCTGCTCAGTGGGGAGTCTGCTTCTCCCTCTGCCTCTCTTTCTCTCTATCTCTTATGAATAAATAATTAAAATCTTTAAAAAAAAAAGGTTAAAAGTAAATAAGTTTACATATCTCCAAATAGACTATTCCCAATGAAACTCAATACATGAACTTTTAATATTAAAAGATAGCAAGATTTACCTGCAAGACCTCCAGTTGCAGCAGATATTCCAAAATGCCCTTGAGGAGGGATAACCATATTGTCCACTCTGGCGCAAAATTCATAGTCATTTTTATCTGGTGTGAAGCCATTATTGATCATTACCTAAAAAAAGACATACTGCAGCTACAGCTTTTACAAGACATTACAAAATGAATTTCAAATAGTCAATTTATGACTAATTGATCTTTATACTTGGTCTACTAACCGTCAAAAAGCTATCAGTTTTCTCTCACTATTATAAAGGGTAATCCCGTCCATGAAATAACCTCACTTATTTAGCATCATTAAATAAGATATTTCACTTTAAAGTTTTTATCCTACAATGTGTCAAAGGCTTAAAGAGAAACATTTGATAATGTTCCACGAAACTCTTCCTAAAACAGAAGACTCAGGGAACCACAATGACTTCCTTTGAATGGTTCATACAGAAGAGGGACCAGACTCGTTCTGAAACCCCAGTGTCAGAGCTCAAACGAATAGGATGAATTTACAATTTTTACCACAGCTAGTTGAGAATTAAAGATATTAAACAGACTGCTGTGCAAGGAGTAAGCTTCTCTTCATTCAGTTGGGGAGGGGGTGTGACTGGACAGTGGTAAGTTAGCAGAGAGACAACAGAAGTGACAGAAGTCATATTGATACAAAGGCAGAAAATGAAAAAACTAAAAGGACACCTAAGTTTCTTCTCTGCAGAATGTATTTTTGAAGTAATAACCCAAAATGTCTTAAAAAAAAAAAAATCCTGGAACCCCAAGGCAGCAGAGGAACCCAGCAGACACACAGGTACTCTTCTCCTGACCCCAGTTCGGCAGTGGCCCAGCCTTTCACTTCCCACAACCCAACGTAACGGTGGCTGAGCCAGAGGGGAAGCCAGATGAGAGATGTGGCACCAGAGCAGGGCACTTCTATGATTACTTACAGATGCAACTATCACTTGTCAGTGACTGTTAGGATTTAGTCACACAGGTCAAATGATATAGTACAGTGTCCACATTTTTGGCAAGAGAGTAAGACATCTGTCAATATGAAGGGTAAATCTCTATGTAACACAGGATGGAAACACGTGAACTACTACCATTCTTCAAAAAAAATTTTTTTTTTATAAGTAGGCTCCATGTCCAGAGTGGAGCCTGATGCGGGGCTTGAACTCATGACACTGAGATCAAGACCTGAGCTGAGATCAAGAGTCGGACGCTTAACCAACTGAGCCACCTAGACGCCCCTACTACCAATTTTTTCAAACGACCTGCCATTTAGTTAGCTAACATTAATATTCTGTTCCCTCTGATCAGTAATGCTCCGATTTCAGTTTACATCATTTATGAATGGTTCTCCTCTACAGTGTTTTAAATCAGAATCAACAATCAGTAAGACATTTGTCTTTGAGAGATAAAACACAAAAGGTATTAAGTTAATCACACCCTAATTCTAACACTAAAAATTTTCAACTATTCCAATACTTTTTCCTTGAACCTGAACAAACTGAAAATCCATTAGGAGTCTTTACTGTCTAGTACTAATTCTTTTATTTGTTTAAAGATTTTATTTATTTGACAGAGAGAGAGTGAGAGAACACACAAGCAGGGGGAGCGGCAGGCAGAGGGAGAGGGAGAAGTAGACTCCCTGGTGAGCAGGGAGCCCAATGAGGGGCTGCATCCCAGGACCCCAGGATCATGACCTGAGCCGAAGGCAGACGCTTAACCGACTGAGCCACCCAGGCATCCCAGGATATACCCACTTTAAGTACTACCCTGAACTCAATTTGTCTATATAACTAAACTCATTACCAACTCTCAACCTTCCCACTCCTCACTCAAACTCAAAAAGGTGCTGCTTCTTGGCTTAGTTGTACAACTGGCCAGAAATCCAGGAACTATCTTTGACTCCCCCACTGTACCTACCGTCATCCCCAAGCACAGTCTCTCCTCCTAATCACCTCTCCTCCCTTCTCTCCCCTGGCTCAGACCGCAAGTGGAGTCTTACAGGGAAGATGGCTCTCGGTTCAAATCACAGCTGTGTTACTTATGTGGTATGATACTAAGTTACTTAAAATGTCCCATATCCCATTTCCCCGTGTGTAAGATGGGGATGCCTGCCCCATAGGGCTATTGGAAAAAATAAGTGAGAAACTGCACTTAAAGTACAGAGCACCGGGCATGGCCCATTACGTATAGAGTCTCCTTTCACAAATACCATTATAAGAACATGGCTGCCTAAGTCATCTACCCAAACTACAAACAGGATCATTTCACTTTCCTGCTTAAAACTTTCAACAGTTCCTTATAGGATAAACTACCCGAGGCCTGTGTGACTTGCCACCACCAACCTTTCAACCCCACTCCCCAGTCTCCTCTATCCTCCAGCCATTCCAAATCATGTGCCTTTCCCAAATCTTTCACCAGTCCCTGTGCCTGTTTTCTCTACCTTGAATATGCATCCCATCCCGGAAATCTCCACTTCCCCTTCCTGGTGCGGCTCAGCTCTGAGAAACTGTTCCTGACCTTCCCCACGCCCACTTGCAGTTACAAGATTCTAACCCCTTGATTCCTTAATGGTATGTGTGCTGTGAAACGTCTTCCACCTAGCACAGTAATGTTACACAAGTGTCTCCCCTCTACTAGACTACAAGCTCTTTGGAGAAAATGACCTCTTTTTTTTTTTTTTAAAGATTTTATTTATTTGACAGAGAGAGACATAGCGAGAGCAGGAACACAAGCAGGGGGAGTGGGAGAGGAAGAAGCAGGCTTCCTGGCGAGCAGGGAGCCCGATGTGGGGCTCGATCCCAGGACCCTGGGATCATGACCTGAGCCGAAGGCAGACGCTTAACGACTGAGCCACCCAGGCGCCCTAGAAAATGACCTCTTACTCAGATTCGTATCTGGATGGCTCGGATACGTGTGTAATGTGTGGCATCTAGCAAGTAGGATGCTCAAACATGTACTGACTGAATGCAAACCTACGGGAAAGGTTTTACAACACACGACCACTTAGGCCAAGCTCTGAAGCCACTTCCGTTCTCTCTGAGTAACACTGAGTACATAAACCAATATCCAAACTTACATGCCTTTAATTTCTATCAAAGATTCAGAATGAGAAGTCCTACCAGAATATTTTTCATCTGAGTATCTCTAAGTGCATGTTACTTACCATCAGTGTTTTCTGGTAATATGTAATCTTTGCGCGGACAGGATAGGGTTTATTACGAAAGTCTCTCTGGCAACTTGCTAAAGCTTGATTAATACCATCACTGTAGTACGAAGAAAGGGAAAACAAACAAAAAACGTAAGAAAGCTTCTCAATATCTGAAAACTCACTATTTAAAATGATCAGCGTCCAGAAAGATAAAATAATATCAAGTTATGACAGTCTTGGGATATTTGAAGTTACTTATTCAGAAGACACAAAGTTTTTCGTGTTTGTTTTTTTTAAAATTTAATTATGTTAGTCACCATACAAGACATCATTAGTTTTGTTTTTTTTTTTTTTGCGAGAGAGAGAATGAGAGAGAGCACGAGAGGGAGGAGGGTCAGA
>NC_138381.1:14888263-14904247 GCF_054177405.1 Leptonychotes weddellii | reverse complement strand
CCTTCCTTCTCCTAATGTCCTCCATGCTATTCCTTATGTTCCACAAATAAGTGAAACCATATGATAATTGACTTTCTCTGCTTGACTTATTTCACTTAGCATAATCTCCTCCAGTCCCATCCATGTTGATGTAAAAGTTGGGTATTCATCCTTTCTGATGGCTGAGTAATATTCCATTGTATATATGGACCACATCTTTTTTATCCATTCATCTCTTGAAGGGCATCTTGGCTCTTTCCACACTGGCTATTGCGGACATTGCTGCTATGAACATTGGGGTGCATATGGCCCTTCTTTTCACTACATCTGTCTTTGGGGTAAATACCCAGTAGTGCAATTGCTGGGTCACAGGGTAGCTCTATTTTTAATTTTCTGAGGCACCTCCACACTGTTTTCCCAAGTGGCTGTACCAACTTGCATTTCCACCAACAGTGTAAGAGGGTTCCTCTTTCTCCACAACCTCTCCAACATTTGTTGTTTCTTGCCTTGTCAATTTTTGCCACTCTAACTGGTGTAAGGTGGTAACTCAGTGTGGTTTTGATTTGAATTTCTCTGATGGTTAATGATGATGAACATTTTTTCATGTGTCTGTTTGCCATTTGTATGCAGAAGACACAAAGTTAATGCACAAGTTTTCTGTGATTCCTGTCAGAACTCGTGGATAACGTCAGAAGCCAAAGCTACCATGTGCCGACAGCAAGAGGAAAGTTCTACTCCTCTACCTGAGAGAAGGACAAAATAGTCCTTTATGTCAGGGCAGAATCGAAATACATATGCAGCTTTTAAAAATGCAGATGCCTAGATTCCACCCCAAGTCAACTGAAGCAGACTCACAAGGAGGTTGGCCTTGGCACCTCTGGTTTAAATAGCTCCCACAGGTGGTCATGACAAACTAGGAGGATTAAAAATCACGAAGGTAGGAAACAGTAAACGGAAATGCAGATGACTAATTTTTCTTACAGTTCACTGATTGGCTCAAAGGTAATTCCTCCCAAAACAAACATGTAAAAATAAAAAATGTACATACCTAATTCATACACATTATAAATATACCAGACACTTGGAAATTTTGTAGCCTATTGAGAATCTTTAAATAAAGCAACATGAAGCATGAGTAAGGTGGTGTAAATTGCTCAGCCATTAGTTTGGTCAAGGGTTTCAACTTTATTTTTGAAAGATAAAGATGAAAGAAACATGATATGGCATCATCGAGAACCAGGAACATTTTATAAATCTTTCAAAGTATTATGTAATTTTAGGTTCAATAAAAGAACTCTTTTTTATGTTTGAAATCTGAGATGGTCCACAGAATGAACTTTAAAACAGGACCAAATTAAAATAAGAACTTTCTACCAAGTCACAAAATACATCTCAAGAAAAACAATAATCTTATGTCATCTGAAAAATATTCAAATTTGAAACAATATATTTTACAAGGTTTCCAAAAAGAAGCTGCAAATAATATAAAAAGCACACACTTACTTTTGATGGTCATAATGGATTTGTCCATTGTTGCCTATAATTACTATAGCAGGATTATTTTTCTAAAAATAAAAAGAATGTATTTGTTTTAAAAGTCCTTAGGTCAAAGAATTCTAGATCATTCTAGAAGTCCTATAAAGTCTCTTACATCTCTAAAATTCTAGGACTCAAAATTTTAAAATAATAGAAAAGATTTCCACTTATTTAGAAAAAATTAGTAAACTCTTATAATCATTCAAAAGCAATCTTTTTTTTTTTTTTAAAGATTTTATTTATTTGAGAGAGAATGAGAGAGAGTGAGCACATGAGAGGGGGGAGGGTCAGAGGGAGAAGCAGACTCCCCGCCGAGCAGGGAGCCCGATGCGGGACTCGATCCAGGGACTCCAGGATCATGACCTGAGCCGAAGGCAGTCGCCTACCCAACTGAGCCACACAGGTGCCCTCAAAAACAGTCTCTTAACACCTCAATAAAGACTGATGATGTGTCCTGTGTGAATAATCAACTACAACACATATTTGAGGACTCACTATGTGGGACCCAAGGGAGATTAGTAACAGAAGGACTAATAATATACCTCAGCATTCAAGGAGTTATTAAGTTCTCCTTTAAATTGCTAATAATGACCTCTGACAATCAGCAGAGAAACTACCAGCTGAAACAAAGATCATCAATCTTAAGGCTGCTAATGCAGCACAAGTTAGTGTTACTAAATCGCAAGTACATTTTGTTCTGAACTGTTTTAGGCTCTCTTAATGACATCATCAGAGATACTGGTGGATCAAAAAGAGGGATTAACATATGAAAAGGTATTAATATGTGAGCTAGTAGTAGTAATGCATAGGGTATTTTCTTGAAAACAGACTATAATACTAAACAATGCCGGTTTCACTGCCTACCTCTAAATGACTCAGGCTTACGCATCAAAATTACTAAACACATTCGGGCACCGGGGAGGGAGGTCACTGCTAAGTTCTACAGAGTTAGAACTCCATTACGACCTCAAGTTGGTGTATGACAAATCAGGAGCGAAGAGCTTAAATTTCTAAAGTCTCAGTTATATAAAGACTAACCATCATACTTAGGATATAGTTTGGGGATTTCTCAAACTACTAACCTGACAAAAGTGTTAAATAAGCAGTATTTCTCATAGCCTAACTTTAGTTAGCAGATATGCTCAAGTAGGTAATAGTCCTGACAACAAATATACCTTTCCGTCATTGTCGAAAGAATCAAAGAATATTCCAACACCATTCCACATATCAGCTGATCCAAACACAGGACCCTCCAAGCCTTGATTTTCTGTATACCAAACTGCCTGTAAATATAACAAGGGACATTTAGAGGTTAGTGGTATATGCATAGATATACATTTTCTAAGTTAAAGAAGTTATCATACCAGGCCATCAGCTCCAATTCGACCTCTTCCAGTCACTCGAAATGTCACCTCAACTTCCCAGTTCTCAAAGGCTGCTTTTGTCTTTGTCCACACCGATCCTCTTTGGCTTTTTAAAGATGGTGCTATTCGAATTTGATCTGAACTTGGAATAGCATCTAGAACAAAAATCAGGGAAGAAGAGCTTTAAGTTATAATTAGGTAGAACTCAAGGAACCATCACCAAACAGTTCCATATGTCTATAGAGATCTAATTTTAACTCGGTAACCTGTACAATAATTTTGTTAGGAAAAAATTACGTGTTGACAGTTTTAACTTTAAAACTTTAGAGCTTTTGGGGCACCTGAATGGCTCAGTCAGTTAAGCGTCTGCCTTCGGCTCAGGTCATGATCCCAGAGTCCCGGGATCAAGCCCCGGGTCCGGCTCCCTGCTCAGCGGAGAGCCTGCTTCTCCCTCTGCCCCTCATGCCCCTTGTGCTCTGTCTCTCTCTCTCGCTCTCTTCTGTCTCTCAAATAAATAAATAAAATCTTTTTAAAAAAATAAAAAAATAGTAAAAAATAAATATTTAAAAGTAATAAGATAAAATAAAATTTTAGAGCTTTCTAACAGCCTTCCTGTCCCCATCTTTTAAATAGTGAAATACTTCTGGGCGAAATAAAATTAATGCTGCAATACATTAAAAATTCAAGGGGCAGGAGGGAGGAAATTATGGCTTGAAGAGCAGATCAACTATTTGATTCCCATTATATTCTTTTTCAAGTACCTCAAAAACTTGCATATTACTGTTTTTAAACTGGGAACTATTTTACCAGTTTACAAATGTTAGAAAGCTCAAACAGTGTGAAAAGAACATACCACTAGGAATCAAGAGACTTATTCCTAGCCTCAGTTCAGCTGTGTGACTTTGAGCAAATAATTCTTACTGTCTTGGGTTCACCATATGTTCACCTGTAAAATGAAGGGGCTGGGCTCAATCACTTCCATAAACACCCCAAAATTTATATGCAAAATTTTGTGCACATATATTCTTCTAGGGAGAGGGTCAACTCAATTTCAAGTCAATAAACAGTTCTTTAGCTTCAGCAGATTCTCAAGGAGAATTGTGATCCCCAAAATGGTGGTTTGCATCTTCAAGCTAGGTTCAAATCCCAGCTCCACCACTTACTAGCTGTTTGATTATAGGCAAGTTATTCCATTTCTCTAATAACCTCATAGGCATATAATGCACAGAAGTACTTCAATAAGTGTTAGCTAGTCCTGTTATAGAACTAGATATTATTAAAGCAGCTATCAGGCCTAAGTTTGAACAATTCTAACACATCCTCTCAGGTATTAACCAGTTCTGACATCCATTCTGGGAAATAATTGTATTATGTCTTTACAGCTAGGAAAAACTGACAAAAGACAAGTTGAGGTACTTTAGTAAGATCAGTCACTGTCACCATCACTTTCAAGCACTTAAAAGGTTGGGGCAAGCCTCATGGAAAGAGTAGTGGACACAGAATCAGAAGACCTGGATATGAGTTGTAGTCTCCTGACCTATGTAACCTTTTCCAAGAACCTTAACCTTTCTGAGCAGCAGTTTTTTCATCTCTAAGACAGATAACACCTGCCTTGCCTACAAATGATCAAATCAGAAATGCAGGCGAAAGAGCTCTGAGAGCTACAAAGGGTTACAAATTGCTGTGATCATTTTTGTGCCCTATGAACCCAGGATGTGTACTAACAGTACAAAAGGACATTAGAGTTAAGAAAAGAAACACCATCGATTTGATCTTCACTGGGGGATGAATGTAATGGGCCATGTTTAAACTAAATCTCAAATTTCTCTATTTAAAAAAATTGCTCTAAATAATGGATCTCAGGGTAAAATGAGATGGGAAAAAATGATCAACGGAGTTAAGAAAACAGTGAGACTGTAAAAGTTAGTGATAATGAAAGCAAGGGGTATTCACAGCGGGGATTCCCAGAGTCAGTATGCAGAAAAGTCATGACTAAAACACTAATCCCTTTATTTCAAATTCAGTCTAGTCATACAACTTTAATTCACCCAGGGACACGACCTGACATTTTTGCAGCAGACAAGCTTAGTTGGGTATAGGCTCTGTAGAGAAAGTCAAGGTAGCTAATTTGAGTAGCTGATTAACATTCTTAATTGGCTGATGTATGTGGTATAATAAGTGTGAAAGACAGAAGAACAAGCAGGCAAGGGAGAGATGCAGAAGTGAAAAAGTGTGAGCACATTCATCACCACTACTGAAAACTTCATCATCACTCCAAAACAAAAACCAAAAACCCTCAAAACTTGTGTTTGGTACACCTGCAGCATCTTTGTATATTAGGAACAATGTTACCTTGATAACAAAAGCCCAGCAATATATCCTTGATGAGTGGGCACAGAGCAAATGCCTGCTGAATAACAAAATAACGGCACTCTACTGCAAATACTTAATGACTTGGTCATTAAGTCAAATTGAAATTTTACACTTTCAAGTTATACATTAATTTCAGTGAAATGGTCCTTCCTAAAAGTGTGTTTCCTACTCAGTAATTACTTTCTAGAAATGGAATATTTTGTTTCAAGCACTTGACATTCTAAAACGATGTATACAAACCTTATATAAGTGACTGTTTAATTACGCAGGGATGGAACTCAAAATGCCAGAACTTCTCACCCCGTAAAAAGGCATTTGTCACTTGTTTCAAAGGGTGCATCTGATGGTCACTGAACAGAGCTTACAGCATGCCAAGTGTTACGGCTGATTCCTTAGTCAGCAGTGACACATCATCACTAGAAAGTACAGATACGTTTTCTTTCACATATGTAAATGTCTAGCAAGGCTCTCTTATCTACTAACAGTGACACACAGAGTGAATAAAACATGGAGCAGATTCCTTCCAATTTTCAAAAAAGCTAAATACAACTTTTAAGAGGCTGTATATGTAATGTTATTTTAATATATCAAGTGCAGAAACAATACAAAAAAAATATATCCCTTTTACTAAATAAAGGGATGAGTGGGACTCTTGTTACATAATGTGTTAATACAATTGAAAAGATCAAAGACCACACCAAGTCACTGGAAGAGGCAAATTCAAGGTGTAGTAGTTCCAATAGCGTAACAATGTCCTCGGACATAAAAAGACTTAAAAACGACTCTAAAATCAACATATGCCAGCCATCTCTGGAGTCATCAGGGGGTACGAACTGGAGCATTAACCATTGCTTGCACCGGAGAAAAGACAGCAGGGGAGGACCTAGGAACAGCGGGAAAGGAGGTAGGGAAGCTGCTTGAACAGGTCTCAGGTTGGGATGGCCGGGGGTGGGGCTGCGGGACGTTCCCGTAGAGACGTGGCGTTAGGGTGAAACGCGATGCTTAGAAGAGAGTTTGAGTGCTTGCAAGTGTAGGAAAGTAACAAAACACCTCCAGACTGAACGGAAAGAACGGACGAAATCAAAGAAAGGAGGACTGGAGGCCGAGGGGTGGACAGAATGGGGAGAAGAGTCGGGCGCAGGCGGAGAGAGCCCTGCGGACCAGAGCCGACCTGCAGGAGGGGCTGCTGAGAAGGGTCCACCACGCCAGTGGTGTGCAGCAGGGACAGGGTAGAGAGGAGACGCAAGGCGGGGAGGGGACCCTGGCCCCCCGCCCTCTTTCCCGGCTTACTCCCCGCGTGGGCCCAGAAGGGCACCGTCCCGTCGCTCTGCACCAGGTGCGGTCCCTTGAAGCTGTATTTGTACTCGAAACGGCGGTGTGGCGACGCGGCCGCCGTGCCCGCGGCACCAGCGGCCGCAGGGTCGCCTCCCATGCCGTCGCTCCCGGCGAAGCGACTAAGCGACAGCAGCACGGCGCAGAAAAGAGGCTGAACTCTGGCCTGGGGACCCCATTGCCTGGATCCCGCCATCTTGGATTCTGGGAAGCGGAGGCCGGCGGGAGGAGGAGGGGCGCGGGAGCTGCGGACGGCCAACAGGGCGCTCGCTGATTGGCGGAGCCCGAGAGACCCCGAGGGCAAGGGTGAGCCCCGCCCCCGGACTCCGTTAGCCCGGCGGCGGACTCGGAGCATCAGTGGGCGGGGCCCCGCGGGAGGGGGCGGGGCCTGGAGGCGATGCAGTCCGCGAGCTCCTCCCGTCCTCTTTGGGGCGGGAAAAGGTCTCCAATATTCCCTTCCCACGTGACTGGGAGTGTTGGAGGAGCAAACCACATGCCTACCTGCAAGAAGCTTTTTCCTGCCTCATAACCTGAGTTAGAGGTGGAATTCCGGAGGGGGCCAGAGCGGCTCAGTCGGTTAAGCGGCTGCCGTCAGCTCAGATCGTGATCCCGGGGTCCTGGCATCGAGTCCCGCATGGGGCTCCCTGCTCCCTGGGGAGCCTGTTTCTCTCTCTCTCTCTCTCTTTGTGTCGTTCATGAATTAATTAAAAAAAAAAAGAGGTGGAATTCCCGAGCCCTAACACCTGTGGACCCACCACATCTGTCCTATCTGGCTCTAATAAAGTGTTCCAGTATTTGTTGGAAGAAAGTAGTTTCTTTTGATGTGATACTGATTGTTCGGTAGCCAGTTTTCATTAGGCGACAAGTCTTTCCAGAAACAAGGGCATAGTTTGGTGTTATGATGGTCCCAGCCCACTGAGCTCCATCAACCTGTGTTAGCGCATTTCAAACAGAGGGCCATGAATATTAAGCTAGGGAGTTTGGATATTGCCCTTGAAAATAGGAAGTGTCTGTAATGGTCTTAAAGGAGAAAAAACGGGGCAAGTTCTTGTTGAGAGAGAACATCTAGGGGAGAGGTGACTAGTGTCTGGAGTGAGACCAGAGTAGGGCAAGTGAAACAAAAGAGACAAGAGAACTTGATACAGTGAATGAATTCAAAACATTAAAAATAAAAAAATAAAATAAAAAAAATAAAACAGAAGGCTTTACCTGTTTCTCTCCTAATCCCCTTTCATCACACCCTCCATCTTTTACTTCTGTTAAGACCATTTTGTTCAGGGTGGCAATATGTACAGCTGAAATACTCATTTCTCCAGCCTGCAGGACATTTAATGAGAGGTAGGCAGAAATGCCTGAGGAGAGAGTCAGGTACCAAATAAAAAGGTAAAACCTCACTAGGTGAAGGCTTTCCTTTTCCATGTTTGTATTGCTTCCTGCCTGAAATGTGTTTGCAATGCCTAGACAGCCGCAGTCATCTTGTGACCACTAAAAATGATGGCCCAAGAAGCCAGAGGAGCCCCTATCTTTAATGATTTCCTTGAGCTCTCTGGCAGGCCAAGCCTGCCTATCTCCAGACTTCTGTTTTCTGAGATAAGACCCTCACTCATTTAAGCTATTATTTCCAGGTTTTGTTACCTGCAGTCCTAACTGATATCATAGCTCACATGTATTGAGTGCTACTATGTATCAGGCACTATTCAGGGTGATAAACATACATTCACTCATTTAGGAGGAAATTAACCCAATATTTTCATTTAACAACAAGGCTTTGCCCTAGCTATTTCATTTATAAGAAATAGTCCTCTTTCTCAAACTATATGTATATCTCCCGTAAAATAACACGTTGAACATCTTAAAAGTCCTTCTTCAAGTTTTTCCCAATTATAAATCAGTCATGAAACATGAAGGCTTCTTTACAAAAGGATGAGGTTTGGCACCTGGGTGGCTCAGTTGGTTAAGCGACTGCCTTCGGCTCAGGTCATGATCCCAGAGTCCTGGGATCGAGTCCCACATCGGGTTCCTGGCTCAGTGGGGAGCCTGCTTCTCCCTCTGACCCTCTCCCCTCTCATGTTGTTTCTCTCTCTCTTGCTCTCTAATAAATAAATAAAACCTTAAAAAAACCAAAAACAAAAGGATGAGGTTTTACCTTTGGGTCAATACTATAAGGTTGGTTTTTGTTTTGTTTTGTTTTAATATATGAGTTTTATAAAATATGGCGGAGTGTTGCAAGTGTAGGAAAGTAACAAAACACCTCCAGACTGAACAGAAAGAATGGACGAAATCAAAGAAAGGAGGACAGGAGGCCAAGGGGTGGGCAGAATGAGGAGAAGAGTCGGGTGCAGGCATTAGAGAGTGGCATCAGAAGAGGGATAGAAATTATGGAAGTCTCTCCCCATCCTACTGAGCCCAGCACAGAGCTGAGAAATGAAGTAGCAGTACTGGGGCTCACTTTGGTAACTGATTCCTTGTAACTTTTTCCTGGTAAGAGCAGGACTCCTTGTATGCCTCTCCTGTGCTAGCAAAAAGTGTCTTAGATGCCAGAAGACTGAAAGGACTCTCCCATTTATAAAACCCATGGTGTTGCTTTGCTCTTAAATGAATAAAAAGACCAGGAGCAGATTGGGAGGCGTCTTTTCTTCCTGGTCTTCCCACTCATTGAAGTAGCCTTGTGGATCAATGTGTTGTTTTTCCATAATTGGTGATCCCTTTCAAAAACATTTTTTTAAACTCATCTACATTACCCTTACCAGTGGTACTCATTCTTATTGGCTAGAGTCAGGGATAAAAATATGTGGTCCATGAGACACTTCGGTAAGCTTATAATAGACTCTCATTTTCACTTAAAATGGCTGGAAAAATTTTCACTTAGTTGCAGCAAATAATAGCGTTAAAACTAAGGCTACATGACAAGTCATTATTTGCATTCATGGATTAACTATTTCAGGGGCCTCGTAATGACTCTAAATCAATCATATTTGATAAGAGTAATAAAAATGATGATATTATCTGCTTGATTCTTCAGTGTGTGATCATTCATTCATTCATTCATGCATGTGTTCATTTGTATCACTCATTAAGCATAATTGAATACTCCACTATACTAGAGGCAAGGCAATAAGAATATATCCTGTATAGAGAATTCAGATTTAATCTTAAACAATGAGAAAATTAGTACACATATTTTAATAAATGGGATATTTTGGGCTATAGAAACAAAACAACTCAATTTAAAGTGACTGAAACAATAACATATACTGTAAATTTTCCCCAGAACTGTAAGTTAGAGGTAGGACTGGGTGCGGGAAGGTACAAGGTTTGGCTGTGCATCTTTGAAATTTCCTTGGCTCTACCTTGTATTCACTTTGTCCTCAGGCTTCTCTCCAACTTCTAAGATGGCAGCTCCTTCTTCATATTCCATGGGAGAGAGAAAAAAAAAAATCTCTTCCAACCTTGGAATATGTTCTTCTACTCTTCTTCTTCTTCTTCTTCTTTTTTGGTAAAGATTTTACTTATTTATTTGAGAGAGAGAGAGAAAGAGAGAGAGAGAGAGCTTGCACAGGAGGGGGAGGGGCAGAGGGAGAGGGAGAGAATCTCAAGCAGATGTTGCACTGAGCATGGAGCCTGACGCTGGACTGATCCCAGGACCCTGAGATCATGACCTGAGCTGAAACCAAGAGTCAGGCACTTAAGCAACTGAGCCACCCAGGTGCCCTCAAACTTCTGTTCTTTATTCAATTTAGGTTACATGCCCACAGCGGCCAAGGGAAGACCACACACTGAATCAATTACTGATAAGAATATGGGATTACTAGATTTGGTTAAGAACAGTGGTCCTCAAATCTTAGTGTGATTCAGAATTACCTGGGGAACTCTACCCCAACATTCGTAATTTAATAGGTCGAGGATGGGGCCCACGGATTTGCATTGTTAACAAGTTCCAGTGATGTTAATGATGCTTGTTTGGGGACCACACTTCGAGAATCACTGGCTTAGACAAATCATGATCTACCTCAGGAACTGGGGATGGAGTTGACTCCCCTGAGCCACATGGGCTATATGTGGGAGGGGTGAATATCTGACCCAAGTTGAGGTCCGGTTTAGAAAGAAGAGGGTTGAAATGAAAGATCAGAAGACAACCAACAGCAACTCCTACACTTGTTTAAGCAAGAACATGATAATGTCATAGAATTTATGCATTATTAAGGATGCAAGATGGAAGAGTAATCTAAATTAGGAGGACATGATAACATGATTATAAGAACAAAGAGTTTTCAATTCAAGATGACACCATAGTTCAAATAATCAGATCTTTTTAATCAACAGGGATGCAAGATGTAAGATTTCTAAGGAAGGCGAACACAGAGTTGGATGGAGTCTCTACACAGAACAGTTGTGTTCCCTCTCTGGATCGCCTTTCCTGGCTTATGGAGTCATTATTGTCTCTGCAAGGCTGTGTAACTGCTAGGGCAAAGCCATACGCAATTTGCTTAAATCCTTCTCAGGATGGTTTTTAATTAGGGTACCTCTTATAGGTGAGGGTGTAATAATGGAATGGTTGATTGGTCAATCTTTGTATCATTTGTATCTGCACCCATTTGTCAAATCAGAGTAAGAGAAACAAAAAGGTGTTTCCCAGAGTGTGCTCCTTAAAACTCCCCGGTGCCAAGATATGCTATGAGATACTATGAGGATAAGAGTTTTATAAGCAAACGAGTGTAGGAGACTTGAGCTTCCGTATGCACATTAAAGGGTTAAAAGCTCATAGAAATTCTCTAGTGGTGAAGCCCAGTTGATTTTGTTTTAACACATTTCCCAAAGCTATTTGGTCACAGGAGCTTTTTTGCACAAGGCTGTTAACATACAGCAGGACTCCTGTCTGGTGGAATACACTTTCGGAAATGCTGAACGAAACTACTTTAAAACACTGTCAAAGAGTTCTGTTTCCATTAGGAACCACTCCAAGATTTGCCAAACTTCTCTCTAAAAGCAAATTCACTCTGATGGCTAATCTGAGTGTACCATAGTCAATTTCTGGGTGTTTCACACATGCCATGATTAAGCTATGATCAAATCTAATAAAATGATTTTTCACAGGACTTCTCTGCTAATTCCTCCTTTGACCACTACATATGGACAAAATGAAGGCTGCTGATGCCTTATACACAACAGATACTTAAATATTTTTAAAGGTGGTATACAGCTGAGGAATATAATCATGAACACACAAAGCTTTACATGTCATCAGTGAACATCCCTGTTGAATAGGATTTTAGCAATTTGCTAACAACTCCTTCAAAAGTCTGCATGAATAATATGAGGTGTCCGATCACCAACAGTGTTTCTTCCTTTTTTTTTAATGGTGTTTATTTCTAACACATTCAGTTCGGTTGTTTCCTAAACACTTCCTGGATAGATGCCTATGAGATTCCAGGGTCTCTAGTATTTCTAGTTTGTTACTTTTATGTTGAGAACTATTCATAATATTTTAAATGTTAAGCCAGTTTCTCTCTCTCTCTTTTTTTTTTAAGATTTTATTTATTTATTTGACAGAGAGAGAAACACAGCGAGAGAGGGAACACAAGCAGGGGCAGAAGGAGAGGGAGAAGCAGGCTTCCCGCAGAGCAGGGAGCCCGAAGCAGGGCTCGATCCCAGGACACTGGGATCATGACCTGAGCCGAAGGGAGACGCTTAATGACTGAGCCACCCAGGCACCCCAAGGTAGTTTCTTTTTTTAACTTCTAGAACTACACTCAATGGTTTCAGTATCGTCTAGATGATTAAACAAGTAGTAATGCTAAATGCATGCTGTCATGATATTCTCATTCAATACCTGCATTTACTCATATTTTACTTCCAAAAACCATCTGAAGAGGCATCTTATTAGGTGCATTCTGAGGGTCCCTCCTTCCACTAATCTCCCTTTGAGGCCTACATAATGTAAGGGAGGACACGCTAGTGCCCCAACTTTTTTCCCCAAAGTGTTTACTTCTGTTTTTTAAAATAGTTTCTTCTGTTCCCTTGCTTGTCCCAAATTGGTACATGAAGCTTGGTGACTGCACAGATGAAATGCATAGAGTAAAAACCCTGCAACTATGGTAAAAATACGTACTTAAATTTAAAGCAGTTAGTTATCAAAGACAAATGGATGCAGGATCCTGCACCAGAATGAATCTGCTCAATATTGACATAGTGAATTGTCCCGAGAAGATTAAACCACAACTAGAAAAGCAGGCGGAGGAACAGTGAGTGACAGGGGCTTTATGGGGGGGCAATGCCTCCCAGGGGGAGAGTTCATCTTCTTACTCAAAGAGACGCCTTCAGGGATCATGTAACTTGAATTCCCTGTGAATTCAGTGTCATCTTAGCTTGACCAGCTCTGGAAGAACATATTAACCTCCGCTTGTGATTTTCAGAAAACCATTCTAATTTAGCAAGTAATTAAGGGTCACATGCAGGATAAAGAGCTAGATAATCTTGGATTACCCACAGGAAGCTTTGTCTCCAAGGCAACCCCCGGGTGGAGGGGCTGTTAATGCAAAGGCCAGTCGGTTAATGAACTGGGAATAGTAACTGGCTCCCAGACCCGTTAGAGCCGGGGAAATAGAAATAACAATTATATTGCTATTGAATGATTCAGCGATAGAAAATAAATGCTTCAAAAGCTATAGCAGACTAAACATGAGAAAAGATATAATTGTCACTATTCTTCTAGATCAAAGCTACAGATCTAAAATTAGCTTCTCTTGAATTCAGGCTACGCCAATCTTTATTTATGAATTTTAGACTTGTCTTCAGTGGAATCCTCTGGTTTCAGGGCTTCCTATGACCTAATTACCCCACAGCCTGGTTTCTCCAGAGGGGCAGCCTCAGTAACTACACCAGGCTGGAAGATTGGCCCAAGGGACCTTTGGAAGAGGAGACAAAGGTAGCATTGTCCATCAGAGGCTTTGATATCTCACGCTGAGCTAGAAAATAAGATAAGGTTGCACAGATAAGCACCATAAGAGGATTTCTGACCAGGTTGGTAAAGGTGGAAGGGGGGGGTTGCCGAGACCTAATGAGGAAGTGCTGTGGAAAGGTGGGGATGCAAAGGCAGCCCCACAAGGAAACCTAAGTGGGACAGGGCAGAGACCGGCTCCTCGCTGACTCCTTACGGGGCCTCGTTTTCCCCAATGGCCAAGGTTGGGTCTTACATTCATTCCACAAAGCTTTCTATGACTCCATGAACCCTGTTCACTTCCCTCCTTCAAAAGCATACAGAAACGCATTTCACACTCAACTGTATGTTCTGTCTCGCCTGCCTTGGTTTTGGGATTCTTGGCTTGTGAGTCATGTGTATTCCGTCAATATTCTATAAACGTTTACTAAGAATCAGTTGCGAGATGGGTACTGTGTTGGATGCTGGAGATACCAAGATAAATGAGCTATGGTGTCTGACAGCAGGAGTCCACAGACTAGTGAAGGAGACAGGTGAGCAAGCAGAGATGTGCTGTAAACCCCAAGAGAGAGAAAAGCAGCTGGACTTACATGGGATGCTGTACATTCTTGGATATTCAGTAATAAGAAAGAGAGCTAGCAACAAGAAAGATGGTTTATCATGAAGGCCAATGGCGTGGTAGACTAAAACACAGCATTCAAGGAAAACTCGGCATTGAAAATTTCAGCTCATAATCACTAAATCAAGAGACAGATGAAAAGCAGAGGGTGAGGAACTTCTGGGTTAAGGTAGAAAAGAATAAGGAGCAAGGAAGATATTTTGGCAAAGATTTACTACAACCTCCTTCCCAGGAAAATCAGCCCAGCATGATATGTTTTCATGATAAAGGAATGAATGCCCAGTGTTGACCAAAAAAATGAGAAAGACAAAAGGAAACCTAATAGAATAAAGCTCACGAGGCTCTGGGGAGTTGAGACCCAAATGAGATTGCTGAGTGAGAAGCAGGGCCCTAAAGAAGGGCCAAAGAAATTCAGAGTCTTTGGGCCCAAAAGCAAAGGAGAAGAGATACCAGCTCCACGGAGGGAAATTGAAAACACTGGGTTTTATAGTGGAGCCACTCAAATGAGGAAAACATGCTGCTTTATCAGATGGGGCTGGGGAAGGCTCCTAGTGGAAGTAGAGGGCACTCAGCTGAGATGTTCACCCCGCCAGTATGCATTTATAAAGGGACATGGGATGGGCAGAGGTAAGGGGCTCTTGTATTTTCCTTTCTGTATTTGTAAACAGATATAAAAAGCACTGGGGCGGGAGGGAAGTAGATTTGGGAGCAGAAACAACACAAGCCAATTGGGAGGTAGAAATAAACTGAAGCCCTTTGTCTGATGACTATTTAAATGGTCTGAAAGTATGCAGGAAGGTGCTCTGTGCCTATAATTATGGTCATGATTTATAACCTTCTCTGGGTTAAATTTCAGATACGCGTGACCACATCTAAAAACCACAACAAGGGCCTAAAACTGCAATCAACTCATTAACTCATCTGATTAACATTTATTATGTTCCTCTATGTGCCGAGCACTGCTCCAAGGGTCAGGGGTAGAACAATGAGCCAGACGGAGGAGGCTTTGGTCTCATAGTGTGCTACATGCTCATAATAGGAGATAGACAGTAAAACTATCGAGATTTTTTTAAAAGAAAATTTCAAACTGTGGTACTGATAAATGCCGCAAAACCCAACAACAACAATAATAAAAGCAAACAGATAGGGGATTGAGAGTGACTGGTGGGGTTGGGTGGGCAGGTGGAGGGCTCTGGGAAGACCTCACTATGGGGAGACATTTGATCTGAGGACTGAGGGATAAAGAGGCAGCCAAGTGAGGATCAGAGGACAGAGTGTCCCAGGCAGAAGGAACAGAAAGTGCAAAGTCCCTGGGGCAGGAAAGCTGCGGCTTGTGGCAGAAGAGAAACCCAGAATGACTGGGGTGTGGTCTGAAGTTGGAAAGGGGTAGGAGAAGATGCTGGGAGATTGCAGGGGCTTTCTGAACAGGGTGAGGGGTTTGAATCTTATTTGAATTACAGATGGAAAGTGCTGGAGTGTTTTCAGCAAGTGACTACTAAAATCTTCCTCCATGATCTGTGCCATTAAATGAATCTCATGGACCGGTGGCGCCAATATCATCTGGAAGTTTGTTAGAAATGCAGATCTCGGCTCTTTCCACAGTTTGGCTATTGTGGACATTGCTGCTATAAACATCGGGGTGCACGTACCCTTTTGGATCCCTACTTTTGTATCTTTGGGGTATATATATACAATGGAATATTATGCAGCCATCAAAAGGAATGAGATCTTGCCATTTGCAACGACGTGGATGGAACTGGAGGGTATTATGTTGAGTGAAATAAGTCAAACAGAGAAAGACATGTATCATATGATCTCACTGATATGAGGAATTCTTAATTGCA
>NC_138381.1:14873717-14887763 GCF_054177405.1 Leptonychotes weddellii | reverse complement strand
CCTTGGAAACTCTTTGTGTCTGTGAATGGCCCACAATTACCTCACTTCATATATTGCCTCAAGTATCGTCATTCCTATCTTTTCTACACTGTTTACATGTCTGCCTTCTCCAATAAGCTATGAGCCCCTCAAGGGCAAGTGCAAACACACAGGTACATTCTTACTACCACTTCCTGCTCCAGGGTGCTGGCCAAATTCACATCTATTTCAAAGCCACTCTTGTTTCTGGCAAAATCCTCTTGGACCTGAGCTGGTTTCCTCGCTTGGGTTCGGGCCAAGAATTTTAACTCCATGATCTTATTCCACGCAATGTGTTGCCACAACTTAACTCAGTATGGGGCACACTGTAGGTCGATACATAACTGTAAGAATAATGCTTTAGCATATTATAGTTATAAATTGTACAGTCCTGTGACATCAGATCTTCATAAAAGTTCAGCTTGTAGATGGAGAAAAATGACATACTTATACAGCAGTATAGAGACCAATAGTAACCGAAGGCAATTGATGTGTAAAGCTTTATTTCATTCTTTGTGTCCTCATCTGAACAATGGAAAAACGAATGCCAGTCACCATTAAAAATACCGTATTCATTTTACAGGGGGTAATTTTCCAATGAGCAAATAATACTGTGAGCCTTCAGGAGTATTCATCTCCTCTGATTGCTGGCTCATTTGATTCATGCTAGACTAAGAGTCTGTTTTGAAGAACATAGAGACAGTTTGTAATTATGCCCTGGAAAGTACACAATTTCGTTTTCTTCACCATGGCTGTGCTGCAAGGAAAACTGAACACAAACCCCTTCTTCTCTCTCCTTCTTTCCTTGTTGCGTCTGGTCAATTCTAACAAATACGACTAATGGCCAGGCTATATCGGCATCACCTAGTCAAGTAGCCCATTCAGTCTGCTCAAAAGAGCACACACATCATCAAGCATTTGGCTGAATGCACAATTCACACTGAATAGGGCAAATATTTGGATTCAAGTATAGGTCAGCAGCAACCAATTGAAATATTGATAAAGGAAGCCTGTGGGAACTAAATGTACATAAAAGAAAGAAAGAAGGAAAGGGAAAAAAGGAGGTTCTCAAGGGGTGAGCCAGGGCACCGAGACTGCAGGGGTGATTTGTCTCTCCCACAAGGAGGTAGGTGGCTTAGCTCAGGAGGGGAGGAGGGCCAGCGCTAGGAGCCTGTTTTCCTAGCTTCAGAAAGCGCTATGTTCAAACTGTGCTGTTTGGTTCCAACGTGGAATTCATAATTTATATGAAAGTACCATGAAACTTTCCAGTCGGAACCCCCTGCCCCTGCTCACCCAATTTTATTTAAAAAGAGAATGAGGCTGGAGTCTCTTTGTGTTTTGTTTTGTTTTAATATTGTCCTATTTAGCCCCCAGATCACACTGGGGTAGGTTTTATTGAGTTGAAAACACTCCAGAGCACGGAGGAGTCCCCGGTAACCTCCTGGCTCCGATCCCCATCGTGCACTCACCCGTGTGGCTTAGCAAATCCAGACCTCTGTGGCTCAAAGTAAATGTTTGCTGCCGTCACAGCCCATTTATAACGCCACACTTTATGGGTGGTTTAATTCTCAAACATCCACTCTGCATGTGGGCATTAACGTGTCCCAGTGCCACACTCAGCCACATCCTTTTCCTCATACAAGGGTCAGAAATCCCAATCTCCAGCTTCAACCAGAACACTCAGCTTTCTTGCATTCTCCGACCTGCTAGCCCCAGACTCCTCGGCGGGTCTAGCCTAATTCCCCCAAGCTTTGAAACCCTCCAGTGAGCTGCAATTGGGACAAGAGCCCCCAGTCCCAGTCTTGCCGGCCTTCTCCCCTGCCCTTGGAATTGCGGTGGCCAACAGGAAGACCGGGCAGCAGCTTGATCCCAAGCACCGGGAGCTCGGCTGAATTTGGGGGGCGGTGGGGGTGCAGTTGTAGATAATCATTAGGTATCCAGGGGTCACTCCTTGGAAATGAAGATTCTGTCTGCAGCCTGCAGCCCTGAAGATGGCAATGTGCTTCAGAGAGGAGGGGAATGTCGATGGTCTAAGCTTGTTCAGCTTCACGAAGAGATTAAGGGAAATGACTTTTGTACATCATTTTTAGAGGTGATAGCAAACTTGAAACCAATGAAAGGCACACTGAATATACAACTAACTTCTCAGAAATTTCTTCCAAAACCCAGATAGGAAATGTTGGTTTATTTAGCCTTCTATGAGTCAGGCTTCTTTATCAAACCTGGAGTTTTAACCCTATAGGATAAAGACAATTGATATTTATCACAAAGAACCATAACATCTTGCAGTGTTAAATTGTGCTCAGAATAAAGTGTTCTCTTATAGTTCTTTGTATTTTTATTTGTTTATGGAGCATATGATATTTATCTAATAATCAGAATGTTTATCTAGACCACACCATACTCAGTCACTTCTTTTTTTTTTTTTTTTAAAGATTTTATTTATTTATTTGAGAGAGAGAGAATGAGAGACAGAGAACATGAGAGGGAGGAGGGTCAGAGGGAGAAGCAGACTCCCCGCCGAGCAGGGAGCCCGATGCGGGACTCGATCCCGGGACTCCAGGATCATGACCTGAGCCGAAGGCAGTCGCCCAACCAACTGAGCCACCCAGGCGCCCCCATACTCAGTCACTTCTGATAACTTTTTTTTTTTGGCCTTATATTAAATGGCTATTTAAATGTTAACTGGAACTATCTTACCCCAAACCATAGGCCAACCAATGGGGAGGGTCAGGGTCGTTGTGGTAGTGTGTGCACACTGATCTCTCATTCAGAAGACTCTCACTCCCTCTGGACCACCACCTGCGTATCTTGGGCTGTTAGAAGGGTGGACAAGGAAGTGGGTGAGTCAGTAAAACTCATGATCACTCTTTAAGAGAGAGGCTAAGTCCGAACTGGAGAAGTAGACTAATGGGTGAGGGTATGTAGGCAGCACTCATGCCTCAGCAAGACTTTTATGATCTTAAGAGCAGAACCCAATCAATGAGGAAAGTAAAAAAAGTAGGGTGAATTATACAAGGATGACAGGGTGCCTCAGATCAGGAAGAGCAGCGGGCCTCACAAGCAAGAGGAATCATGACAGGCAAAGCCATCAGGAGGGAAGGCAGAGGTCCCTCCTCCGCCCCCCACTCCTCCTGGGGCAGCATGTTCTACCACTTTGCCTCTCATGTGATCTCTGGATATCAGGGCAACTTCAGAATAGAGACAATACACACATTATGCTGATTTCACTCATTTTCTTTAAAAAAAAAAAAAGGGAAAGGACCATGCCTTATCAATTCTAAGATGCCTTAGATTGTAAGACCCATCATTAGCTGAAGTATCTCTAAGAAAGAAAAACCACCGCCCATTAAACCCTGACACCATCTTAACAATAGTCCTTTGCAATGCGCAAATTGATGTCACTGGTCTCTCATTGATTTGACATTTCTTTCATCCATTCTGAGGGATTTGGCCCTTTCTTCTGCCTTCTGTTGCATTTCTTGGTAAGCAATCCTTATCTCAATAAACAAAAGGTGACACAGCTTCACTTGCTCATGGGTGTCTACATTTCTGAGATCTTTTGAAGTGATTTGTAAGAAAATATAGAACCGTGGTTTACTTCCACCGAAGAACATTTGCTTACTAACAGCAAATTCACACTGCTGTTCTAGTTCTGTGCTTCTTGGTAGACACAACAACATTTTGTTTTAATGTTGAATCAGAGTGGAATTTTCTTGAAGCCATCTTAAAGACCACGTGAGTACCAAAAATGCACATAACTCAATGGAAGGGTTGATAATATGCACAGCTACGGGTAATTGGAAGAAGCAACAGGTGATGGCGAGTACATGAGGACTGTTGCCTGGTTGACAGCAATTATAAAATACCTTTGATTTGTAAGATGCTTTCGACTTTGTAGATGTTAAAGTGGGAAATAATGTGCATGTCATTAAAGAGGTCATTAAATTTGGTGTTTGCAGGGTGGGTGTTGAGAGGTCCTCAAAGGAACAAGGACCAAGGTTCTTCCAGAACAGAACTTTCCAGTGCTGTGAGGGTGCAGCTAGCTAGGAGGGAGCATCCATTCCTGGTGTCCATGTACATCGGGAGCTCGCACAACCTGTCTGCTGTGAGCCTCATGACAAGACCTGGGAGTAGGCATTAGATCTTTACTTAGTGGTGAAGAACTGGAGCCTCAGGGAGGCAAAGGGCCTGCTCCCATCACACTGTCTGTGGGTGGCAGGGAGAGGTGAGGGGGAGATCTGTGAGGCTCCAGAGTGGGCGCTTTCCCCATACCGTGGGGTGGGGCTGGGGCAGTTAAGGGTTTGCAGGCAATTCTGCATGGATGGATGAACCACATGGAACAGCCTGGGGTTGGAGATGGGCCTGGACAAATCAAATCTTAAAACCAATGCTTCTGGGGTGCCTGGGTGGCTCAGTGGGTTAAGTGTCTGCCTTTGGCTCAGGTCATGATCCTGGGGTCCTGGGATAGAGCTCCATGTCAGGGCTCCCTGCTCAGGGGGGAAGTCTGCCTCTCCCTCTCCTTCTGCCCTCTCCCCTCCTCATGCTCTCTTGAGCGTATTCTCTCTCTCTCTCAAATAAGTAAATAGAATCTTTAAAACAAAAAACCAATACTTCCTTTAGCAGAGAGCTGAATTACAATGTAGGTGACCGCTGAATATTCTCTAACATGTCTTGGACGGAAAATATATGGGACAGTAGAGAAACTCTTTGGCTGATTTTTTTTCCTTTGGGGCCCAGAAACTTATGCCATATATATATATATATATATAATGTCATAAAGTACATGTATAATATATTGATATCTCTGCCAAATGCAGATGTGAAATCAAAGTAGGCCATTTATGATTTCAACAAGGTTCTAACACCCTTCTTAACAAATATTTATGAAATGAAAAGATCTAACCGTGACCCTATATTGACCTTCACAAACTCTCTCCACCCCAGGCACATCTTGTTTTTTTCATTATTATTTCATTAGGTAAAAATTCGTGGCAAAGACAACTGTATTATATTTAACAAATGCAGAAGCCTCCCGCGGTCAGGGGTGGTTGGTTGGTTCATTGAGAAAGTCCATCAAACCAGACTTTAAAAAAGTAAATGTTTTCGGGACGCCTGGGTGGCTCAGTTGGTTAAGCGGCTGCCTTTGGCCCGGGTCATGATCCCAGGGTCCTGGGATCCAGTCCCACATCGGGCTCCTTGCTCAGCGGGGAGCCTGCTTCTCTCTCTCTCTCCCTCTGCTTGTGCTCTCTCTGTCAAATAAATAAAATCTTTAAAAAAAAAAAGTAAACGTTTTCATTTAGCTTAAAGCATAGAATGTATATTCACACCAATCTGAAGATGTAAGCCTATTGTCTTTTCTTTGCACAGGATCCACTGCTTGGCACTCTCATTATTTTACACAAATCATACCCTTAATGCATTGACTATAATTTACAGTTTTGGGTTCTTTACATTGCAGAGATACTGTAACACAATAAAAGTGTAGAATTCTACTAAGTATTAATCAATTTCCCCTAAAGTTCTTTTTTTTTAAAAGTAATTGCTACACCCAACACGGGGCTCAAACTCACAGCCCCGAGATCAAGGGTTGCATGCTCTACCAACCAAGCCAGCCAGGCGCCCCTTCCCCTAAGCTTTTATAGCAATCTCATCCATACATGATTTGATAAAAAATATATGTTTCAATGATTATTTGTTTTTACTAAGTCTCTTCAAAGTATCCAATTTTGCTTTCTGTTTTTCGTGCACTCTCTTGTTCATAGATCTAGCCTATATTTTCTCAGCTACATAAATACCCTAACAGGCACTCGGCATGCCTTGCATTGTGGCCTGACAGCTTCCAGACAAGTCTGGCTCCTTCCACATGGTCTCACGAAGGCCTTTCCTCTAACAGCACCCATGAACATCAGAGTCCATCTGCAGCTGCTTCTCAGAAGACCCCCAGCTGACACAGCACACATTACATTTATTGTAGAAAAAATTTACTGTAGTAGAAAAATATATAACAACTGAAACAAAAAAATCAATTAAGCTTTCAGATTTCCTGCGATCTGAATCCACATGAAACACAAGCTTTGATGTCGGCCTAGGCACCATCAGTGGTGAGGAGAGAGGGGCCCCAAATGATGCAGTAATCTTAATCAAAAGCTCAGTTCTCTAATATGTATGTTTATTAAGCTAGGAAACCGGACTTGGTTTACTGAATGCATTTCTATTGATACAGAAATATTACAATTCCATTATGGGTAATTGGAAAAGAGATGAAAGAGGAAGGAATCTTGCCTGCTAATGAAGCCATTGTTGTTTTGGTGAAGGGTGAATTTAGAACATTTGCAGAAGCATCGAAGCAAATAGGATTGTGAAGTAGCTATCAAGTAATCAGAACATTCAATTAACTAGAGCCCAAACCAGGAGCTTCTTGACACCCCAGAGGCTGGTACAGAGTTGGGCCAGCCTTGTTCTGTGAAGATCTGCTGTGGGCTTAGCTTCCAGGCCTTTCCTCAGTAGCCTGGCAAGGTGTGTGTTGGGGGCGGTGGGTGGAAGTTGGCTCAGGAGAATGAACCGGGTGTGCCTTTTCGCCTGCATCTCTCAGGCTGATTGTGGTGGGTTGCACTGTTGTTCCAGCTGAGGTCAGAGCTAATAGTCACGTTGTCACACAGAACCTAGGGCGGAGCCACCTGCGATAGGTCTCTATCTTGTAATCAACTCTGGTATCAGGTGTGCAAGTCTTGGATTTTGCCATTGAGAGAGACATTGGGTAATTACCTGGAGAACCTGATGCTTTCTAGGAGGGTTGGAGGCAGCTAAGGGCCCTCCCCCTGCTTTGGGGGCACTCCCTCCCTGGTCTCCACACCAATGCTCAATGTTCAGTTCCCAACAGTAGCAATACTACCTCCTACGGGTTGTTCAGGAAATGATGTGTGGTGTATGGTGTGTGTGTGTGTGTGTGTGTGTGCATGCACGTGCAAGAAGTGTGGGCGGGGTTCCTGTCACAACGAGTGAAGAGCCTACAGCCTCACTCTGCTTTCCATAGAAACGCAATTTATCTTTTAAAACTTTATAATTCTACGTAAATTAAGGAAAGAGTATACTTCCTCTTGGTTGGCATTTTACTGAGAGTTAATCACCAATACAATGCAGCTCATGGTCACCAACACTTACTCTGCTTTGCGGCCGTCGTGTTTGGGTGAGTGTGTGAATAGGTGCAAGCATCAGCCTTGGTGTCTTCTAGCTGTTGGAATACAGATTAATTTATTATAACAGCTTCTCTTTAATTTATTCTTTACATATTGTTAGCACATTAGAGTGGTAAAAATAATATCTGTGTATGTAATTGTGCATTTCATTTTAGGAAACTATAGGCGAGCTTTGCGCAATATTTGCTATAAAAGGGGAGGGCGTTGGGTCTGATAGGATGGGACGCGCTTCTCAAATTGAACCTGCAAGCCCTAGCAATCAGTTGTGTTCTGGAATACGACTGCTATGGGCTCTGGCCTGACACGCTGCGGTGACTGTTCACAGCTGGACATTCTGCTGCTGAAACCCAGGGGCCCCGACTCAGTCCTCCACACAGTGTGCTGGTCCAGCGCAAACCTAGCCTCTTGGAGCTAGAGCAGAGCAGGTGATCTGTGTCCTATCCTGGAAAGTCAGGTGCTGGAGTGAAACGCAGGAACTTCTGAGCACTGCCTCTGCGTGGCCTATTCCAGTCTCATATCCAGCCTAGAACCTCAGCTTTGTCTGCCCAGGCAGACAAAGCAGTGGAGAGCCAATACGTTCTCCTTGATTCCAAAAGCGAGAAAAAATCTTCCTTAAATCCAGGCAATTAGCAGTCTTCCTTACAGATGGAATATTAATGTGGTAAGGAGTTGGCCCCTAACGAAGCCCCTCTGGAGCACGCCTGCCAGAAGCTGTAACAGACACCTGGCTTAACCGCCCTTGGCATGAAAAACAAGAGTTTGCATCTGGGCAGAGGGGAAGGGGGTTTCCAGGCAGCTCGGCTGGGTGTTTAAGTGAAACCTCAGACCATATAGCGACACTGCTGTTGCAGCCTCCCGCCAGGACCGCTGCCCTCCACTGAGGAACGTTCTAGAAGGAATGTAGGCTTATCCCCATTGAAAGCGGCACAGGGCAGCTGCTTCGGGGGGGGGGCGGGGGGGGGGCGTGAGTCGGGCTCACTGTGTGATTCAACTGCTCCACCTGCCGACCCAGCTAGGAAATGCAGGAGTGTGTGCGGAGGGCGCTCGGGAGAGGAGGGAAACCTAGGCTGACCTGACAGCTCTGTGGTCCTCAGACTGAGCGGTAGGGAAAGCTATTTGCACGTTCATGTTTATAGTCTCCGCGTACGTGCTAATTTCCCAAGTGTTGCAAATGATAGAGGATTTGTGTCTGCTTCTGCTAAAACATAGTTTCGCAGCTCTGTTCTTAAAAAAACACATTGATTTCTTTCTTTCCTACCCACTCTTTCACAGCAGCAGAGCTAAACCTTAGCATTGCCCCCAAATTCCTCCTTCCCCTCCCTACCCCTCTGCCCAGCCTCCACCAGGACTGCCTGGTCTCTTGGGCCACGCCTCTGCAGAGCCTCCTCCAAAAGACCCTTTGTGTCCTGCTCCCCTTGCTTTTAAAGAGATGCGTTCTGAAGGAGTCTTTCTCTTTTCATTCATCCCTCTCTTCTTCAGTTCTGCTTTTGGGTGGAGTACCTTGACACCTGTTAATTATTTTTGTTTGGTTACACTTCCTCTGGTCAAAGCGAAGACCAATATCAAAAGGATATTCTATATATTTCTATATATAATCTAATGTAAGGGGTACTGAAAGTGTGGGTCACAGAACCTGTTAGAAATGCAGATGTTCTGCCCCACCCCAGACCTGCTGATTCACAAGCTCTGGGCATGTGGTGCAGCAAGGTGCTTTCACAAGCCTGCCAGTGATTCTGAGGCCCACGCAGGCTTGAGAACCACAGGGCTAATGTCTTTCTTCCCTAGTTCCCTTCTCTTCTTGCGCAGGTGCACTCCCCCTCAGATGCCCCTGGAGGGACTGACAAACACTGGGGTCTCTTCTAACAAATGCTGGGGCTGGGAAAGCAGATTTCCAAAGAGCAAGCATGCAAACACTTATATTGTAGCATTTAACCTCCTCCCTTCCAAGGTTAGAGTCTGGGTGGGAAGTCTGAGAGCAAGCAGCCTCTCAGAGCTACTCAGTACCCCAGCCAGAGAAAGCAGGACGGTCCCCATCATTTCAGAGTTAATGTCACGAACCCTGGGGCGAGGAGCTGAACTACTCTCTCATTTCCGCTGAAACACATTAAACCATGGTGTCCATTCCCGACCTGAGGCAGAATTTTGGAGGGTCTTCTTTTTTTCTTTAAATTCAGTTAGCCATCATATAGTACATCATTAGTTTCAGATGTAGTGTTCAGTAATTTATCAGTTGCGTATAAGACCCAGTGCTCATCACATCACATGCCCTCCTTAATGCCCATCACCCAGTTGCCCCATTCCCTCCCCTTGGAGGGTCTTCTAATTGGGTTTGAGGATATGCTAATTTTCACTCTCAGAGAACCTGTCTGTTGAGGGTTTTACCAGATCAGATTAAGTTTCACTGCTATTACAGAAAACTAAAAACTAGCTGTAATTCCAGTGGTTAAAAGAGACAGAAGTTCATTTTTCTCTCACATACAAGGCCAGAGGCAGGCAGCCAAGGATTAGTGTAATGGCTCCATGACCATCAGGAACCCTGGCTCCATCTTTTTCTGCTTTACCATCCTTAATGGTTCAATTCACGGTATACAACGGCTGCTTAAGCTCTCAACATCACATCTAAATTCCAGCCAGCAGGAAGGAGGAAAAGAGCATGTCCCCTTTCTTTGAGGACACGTCCTGGAAGTTAAACATAACATTTTGCTTACATTTATTGGCTGATACCTAGTCACATGGCATCTCTAGTTGCAAGGGAGGCTGGGAAATGCAGCCTTTATTTTGGATGGTCACAAGCTCAGTGAAAAACCGGAAGTTTTATTATTACTAAGGGGGAAGGTTGAGTACGATTAGCCATCTGCTTCAGAGGTCCCATTTTAAGGGCTATGGGTCACACCTACATCATTCCTAGCTTCCTGGGTCTACCCCAGAGTATCTTGCCTGCATTTTGGGGGCCAGTTCTGCTGAAAGACTAACCTCTATGTTTTTCTCACTCCTTTCTTTTTCCTTTTTTAAAGATTTTATTTATTTATTTGAGAGAGAGAGATAGAGAGCACATGAGAGGGAGAGCACCAGCAGGGGGAGGGGTGGAGGGAGAGGGAGAAGCAGGTTCCCCGCTGAGCAGGGAGCCCAACAAGGCGCTGGATCCCAGGACCCTGAAATCATGACCTGAGCCACAGGCCGACACATAACCCACTGAGCCACCCAGGCGCCCCTGTTTTTCTCACTCCTAATGAGATTCGCCAACTGCAAGAAAACATATAGGTCTTTTGGATAGTAAGGAAATTCCAAATTGCTTATTTATTCTTTACATTATTTAATAGAATATTAATTGACAATTTATATTATTATAATAGAATATTATATATTGTAAATTATAATAGAATATTAATTTACAATTAAAGAATTGTAAAATTCTTTACAATATTTAATTTGGAGACTTCTGAGGCCTCAAGAATCCTATGATTCTCTGGAAAAGAACACAGTGTCGTGGTTCTTTCTGTCAGAACATAAAGCAGAGCAGTCTTTGCCAGGTCCTAGATCATGAATTTGGCATGGGTTCCGGCCCCTGTCAAGTGTGTTCTAGGGAATTGAGGCAGTCCTGCCCAGAAGCTTCCACCTTTGTGCCTGAAGCCCCCAAACAACTCTTAATGCTGAGGCCTCGATAACTTTCATGCATGTAGCTTAGCATCCTCCCTGTCCCTAAGCCTATCCATTCTTTTTTTTTTTTTTTTTTTTTTTTAAGATTTGACAGATAGAGACATAGCAAGAGAGGGAACACAAGCAGGGGGAGTGGGAGAGGGAGAAGCAGGCTTCCCGCGGAACAGGGAGCCCGATGCAGGGCTCGATCCCAGGACCCTGGGACCATGACCTGAGCCGAAGGCAGACGCGTAACGACTGAGCCCCCCAGGCGCCCCAAGCCTATCCATTCTTAAATGCCTCTAGGGTGTAGTCTAACCACTACTTAAAGCCTTTTTTTCTGGGACCATTATGCCTCCCAAGTACTGTATCTCACATTTCCGAAATTTCTGGTGGCAGTTAGCTCCCAGGAGAGGCTCTAGAGACGGCTTCACTGTATTTCCGCAGCCAGACGGACGCGATGTGACTGAGCACTCGGACCCGCGACAAAGAGCAGAGTGAGGGCTCACGGTCCACGGCCTGAGCTCTGCTGTAGCAGCCGACAGCTCCAACGGAAATCCGACTGAAATGAGGCTCACGTAACTGAAAAATGCCGGGGTCGGTCTCACTTGGCACATGTTCCAAGTGTTCAAGTCCTGTTGTCTGGGGTCTGTCTTCCTCAGTCTCTCGTTCTGCTTTCCTCTCTGTTGACTTCATACCCAGGGGGGCTCTCCCCACACGGCAGGAAAGATGACTTGCTGCCCTGGGTGGTAGCTCCCTGGGGTCCTGGACAGGATGTAAAGGTACCAACAGGCGCTGGGAGACACACGTGAGAACGGCTGGGATACACACTGTGTTCTAGGCTTTGCTTGGCGGCGGGAAGACCATGCAGACAGGCTTGCGTCATGGATGTGTGCACCTCTGTGGGGGAAGCGGGGTCGGCCATGCCCCAGCCATACCAGTGGGTTCTCCAAAGGAGGGCAGATTTTGTTACCAGAAGAGGAAAAATTGCTGGATAATGAACAACAGGGATACCCTTTACCTCCACAGATGCTGTGTTTGTTTACAGAAAACCAAAGTTTCACATTCGTTTATTTTTATTTTTTTAAGATTTTATTTATTTGAGAGGGAGAGAGCGACAGAGTTAGCGGAGAGCACAAGCAGTGGGAGGGGCAGAGGCAGAAGGAGAGGGAGAAGCAGTTCCTTACTTGGGGCTCGATCTCGAGGGACTCCATCCCAGGACCCTGGGATCATGACCTAAGCTGAAGGCAGATGCTTAACCCACTGAGCCACCCAGGTGCCCCCACATTCATTTAGAATTAGAATTTACTAAGTTGCCCAATGGGACAGACAGAAAAAAAAAAAAAAGGAAAATCTTTGGCATCTTTCCCCATGAGACCCAGAGTCCCACTCCACTCATGTCCCTTTTGTCCAGGGAGTGGAGAGAAGCTGGTACAAATTTGTGGGGCCTGGTAGTGTGGAATGAAGCCTGAAAGCGAATTCCATGTAAAGATTTTTAGCTTGTTGGAGCTTGGAGAACTCTTTTCGCTGGGGACCAAACCCAATCCTAGTGCTTTTGTCTGTGGCTGTGGGGATGGTCAGGAAACAACTGTGACAAATCCCCAAATTGATGAGCCCACTAGAACATTTTAGAGGAAAAACCTTGCTCAGAAATGGCAGTGGAGGGCGTATGACTCAGCTTCTTCCATGGACATTGGTCCCGTTCTATCGGGAAGAAACACGAAGAGTGAAAAACAGAGAGTGGGATTTCATCCAAAGTGTATGGCTATGATTTCTCTAGGCCAGAGCCAGTTCTGTACAATGGGGTCTGCTCCAGAGAGCAAGGCTCCGAGCTTCCCCTCAAGGGACAGGCTCTGGCAGCCCCGGTGGACACCGGACTGTGATCTCGACCTTAGGAGAGTAATGCTTCCATTTGATAACCAGCCAATTATTTTTCCAAGCTACTAAATCTTCATGCAATTTTGAAAGGTTTTTTTAGAAAGACATTTTCATGGGAACATTATAATGAACATCCATGCACCCACCAGTCAGCTTTCAGTTATCAACCCATGAACGTCTTATCTTTTAAAAAAAATTTTTTTTTAAGGATTTTATTTCTTCATTTGTCAGAGAGAGAAAGCACAAGCAGGGGGAGCAGCAGAGGTAGAAGTAGGCTCCCCGCTGAGCAAGGAGCCCGATGCAGGACTCGATCCTAGCACCCTGGATCATGACCTGAGCCGAAGGCAGGTGCTTAACCGACTGAGCCACCCAGGCGTCCCTTTCTTGTTTTATCTATATTCCCATCTATTCCTTCTACCCCATGGGATTATTTTAAAGCTATCATTTAACACATCATAATATTTTAGGTAACTACTTTTTAAAAAAGATTTTCAAAAATCATAAAACGCATATGAAATATTTTAATGGTGTCACGGACTGACTTCCCCAAACTCAAAAATCAAAATGAGATAAACAAGCACCACCCCCATTCTGTTTTTATCCTTCCCACCCATCCATCTGCCTTCCCCCAAGTGAGTCACTGCAATCAAGACTAATTATGGAGCTATTTGGACATCCCCTATGCCAAGAGTATCGTCTTAATTATGCGCCCCAGGTCCAAGACCTGGGAATCTTTGCAGGCGAATCTGCACATGCTGGTGTTTCTCCCTCCCATTTGGAAACCAAGTGACCTCAATGTTTGGTTTGCCATGCACGTCTTTCATTTTTCCACCTCCCCCGGCATTTGAAGGAAATCTCTGGCTAGGCCTGGATTTCCTCACATGTGTTCCCCGAGACAGCAGGCGTTGTGAAATGCCAGGATGGAGATGGCTCTCTCTCTAAAAACAGAGCGCAGAGTTCTGCCGACGGCGCTGGTGAGGGCAGGATGCTCTGTCTCACAAAGACGGAGGCACCTGCCTACGTTTTCAGACCCACAGCTCCTCGGGCACTTGCCTTGGATTGGGATCGGACCCACTCAGACTTAAAAGGTTGAAAGAAAAGACGATCTTTGGGCATAAATAAAAACAAATGAAGTAGAGCCTGGAGTCAGTAACTCTAAAGTGGTTTTGAAAGTGCTAAGTAAAGAATGCATCTCATCTGTAAGTGGTTTATCGAAAAGTCTAAATTTGTTGAGGATACAAAGTGGTCCTTAACTTTTGTGGAACTGTGTCCCCCCTCTTTTTTTGGTTGTGGCTCCTTTCATGAAATTTTGGCC